>NW_026265484.1:0-10572 GCF_025860055.1 Xyrauchen texanus | reverse complement strand
CACACACACACACACACACACACACACACACACACTCACACACACACACACACACACACACACACACACACACACACACACACACAGACACACACACTCACACACACACACACACACACACACACACACACACACACACACACACACACACACACACTCACACACACACACACACACACACACACTCACACACACACTCACACACACACACACACACACACAGACACACACACACACACACACACACACACACACACACACACACACACACACACACACACACACACACACACTCACTCACACACACTCACACACACTCACTCACACACACACACACACACACACAGACACACACACTCACACACACACAGACACACACACTCACACACACACTCACACACACTCACACACACACTCACACACAGACACACACACACACAGGCACACTCACTCACACACACACAGACACACACACACTCACACACACACACTCACACACAGACACACACACACAGACACACATACTCACACACAGACACACACTCACACACACTCACACACAGACACACACACACAGACACACATACTCACACACACACACACACACACACACACACACACAGACACACACACTCACTCACACACACTCACACACACAGTCACTCACACACACACTCACACACACACACACACACACACACACATATATATGTATATATGAGACATACATAAAAACATATTTATTAGATTTTTTTTTTAAAGATTATTTTTTTAATCAGAGGACATAATTTTAACCAAACAGCCGCTGTAGCCAAGTAGATTCAAAATGTTTAATACAAGACATAAATTGTGTTACAAGTAATGAAAGCATGTTTTCCACACAGTGTTTCAGTAAACAAAGAAGGATGAATGATGTTTATTCATATTACAAAACATTTCTGTGAATGAACACAGTGAACAAAAACAACATCTTCACACACTTTGGAACACAGTCAGGTTGAATATTATTGTAATATATGAGTGAATTATTATTAGAATTATTGTATATAGAAGTGAGATATCTCTGACATATCTATTTCACCTGGAGGCTTTATTTTGCTGGGATGATATTTGAGTTGATGGACTACCAGAGGACAGTTTCAGATAGTCTCACAATTCACCTCTAGATTGTGAAGAGCACTTTACAAACACCTCAACGTCTTTCTCACATGAGGTTATCACTCAGAATCTGACTCTGATATCAACTCAAATGTTCCTCAGTTCCTCAACATAAACTCCATCTTAGGAACAGGGAAAAGACACAGTAAAATATAATGAAAATACAAACCCAAAAGAAGAACACAAAACACAGCAATATCATAAACTAATCCACAATGAGGAACAAAAGACTGAATAAAAAGGTGTTTGAAGAAATTATGTTTCATTGTGGCTGGATTTCTGCAGGTGTCAAATGAAAAGTGATGCAATGAGAGTATTGCATTTATACATTGTTCCTCTATAGACCTTATTCACATCTTTGATTTTTATGGGCATTACAGTGAGGCTGTGAGAGATAGACATTCAGACTCTTCAATGGGTTATACAGTCATTTAAAGTGTTTTAGCTACTTTTTTTAAAGTTTGTATTATTGTTTCCATTTTCTGCACATTATGGATAAAAGATAGTTATAAACAAATTCTTTCAAAGACAGAAAACTAAGCTTTCACTAAATTTACACTTGCATTCATATTCTAATTTCTTGAAGATGTGACATGATGTGAACACAGAGATATGTGATGCTCACTGGTTTTTATGGTGCATTCTGGGATTTTTGGGGAGTGACTGCTTTAGTGCACTGGAATAATTTTGTGATTGGGACAATCCTAAAAATGGACGACTCCCTGACCAGTGTGCTGACTAATGATCTAAAGCTGATTGAGATGCACCATATGAGTCTCAGTGTACTTCACAGGTACCAGCGGCCTGATATATATATATATATGTTACATACACACAAAATTTGCCTTTTAATTATTATTATTTTTTATATAATCTTGCCGTAAATATGTGCACACCGTCTGGACACTCTTGACTGTGCACTCGCACTCTTATACTGCTGTATAAGCCATAGGGAGCTGGGTAATATTTATTTTCTATTTAACCTTTTTCTCCTGTTTCTACCTAACAAGGGAGTCCGGGATGAAATGTGTTGCTTATTTTGTTATTTGCCAAGGCAGGAAAAGGGAATTATAAAATCTCTCCTTGTTTCACCTTTCCAACCCTAGGCTGTGGAGGGTGTAACATATCTCTGCCTGCCTTTTGGAGATCTCTGCCTGAATGAAGGAACACCACCTTCATCTCAACCTGGCCAAGACCAAACGCATTGATGGAAATTGTGATCCTAGCAAACCCATCTGTTACTGTTCATCTGTGCTCCACTACTGTGAGACCTATCAGGACAGCTGATTCCTGAGAGTAGTAATTGATGAACAGCTACATTTTAGTACTCGCATCTCATCAACTGCCTGGTCTTGCAGGTTTGTGCTTTATTACATCAGAAAAATCAGACCTTTCCTGTCTGAATATGCTGCGCAGTCCCTGGTCCAAGCTCTGGTTATTTCAAGATTGGACTTCTGCAGTGCTCTGTTGGCCGGCCTTCCAGCTAGTGCTATCAAGCCACCGCAGATGGTCCTGAATGCGGTGACACATCTGTTTTTCAACCCACCAAAGAGGGCTCACATCATACCCCTCTTGGTCTTACTCCACTGGCTATGCATCAAATTCAAAGCTTTGAATTTGGCCCTCAGGACCACCAGTGGAACAGCACCGTCTTACACCTGGTGGTCCCATCCCAACGAGGCACTTCACATTCATTCGCTTTCTCTGTCCCCCGGTGGTGGAATGAGCTTTCAACCATCTGCCGTTCTGCTGAAACCATTTCAACATTCAAGAAAAAGCTGAAAACATATCTATTCTGTGAGCACTTAACCTGTCCTAAATAATGGCACTTACTATTTAAGAAATCTTTAAAAAAAATCCTTATCTGTCTCTTTCTTCTGTGCTAGTTTCTGTACTATTATAGCAACACTTAGAACTTGGCAGTGTGATCCTGCAGGTACAGTTTACTTTATATGACAAAGTGTTTATGTTCCTCATTTGTAAGTCACTTTGGATAAAAGGGTCTGCTTAATGACTAAATGTAAATGTAGTTTATCTGACTTTTTACGTGTGTGTTTGTGGATTTTCTTACTGTTGATGCGTGTGTTTTTAGATTATCTGACTGTTGAATGAACATTAATTTATGTAGCGCTTTTCTGACACTATAATCAAAGCGTTTTACACAGTGAACAGGGGACTCTCCTCAACCACCACTAGTGTGCAGCATCCACATGGATGATGCCACGGCAGATAGAGCGCACCAGTATGCTCACCCCACACCAGCTATTGGTGGAGAGGAGAGAGTTATAGAGCCAATTAGTGTCTGGGGATTATTAGGAGGCCATGATTGAGAAGGGCCAATGGGGGGAATTTAGCCAGGACACTAGGGTTATACCCCTACTCTTTACGAGAAGTGCTCTAGGATGTTTTTAATAACCACAGAGAGTCAGGACCTGATTTTAACATCTCATCCAAAGGACAGTGTCTTTTTCCAGTATAATGTCCCCTTCACTATACTGGGGCATTAAGACCCACACAGACCACAGGGTGAGCACCCCCTGTTGGCCTCCCTATTATCTCTTCCAGTCGCAAACTTAGTCTTCCCCAAGAGGTCTCTCATCCAGGTACTGACCAGGCTCAACCTTGCTTAGCTTCAGTGGCAACCAGTCTTAAGCTACAGGTTAATATGCCAGCTGGTAAATGCTGATGTTTGTTTGTAGGTTATCTGACTGTTGATGTGTGTTTGTAGATTATTTGACTGGTTATATGCACGTTTTTAGATTATCTGACTGTTATGTATGTGTGTTTTTGTAGATTATCTGGCTGTATGGTGACAGAGGAAGGCTGTTGTTCTGTGGCATCAGCTCTGAGATCAAATCTCTCACGCCTGAAAGAGCTGGATCTGAGCTACAATCACCCAGGAGAATCAGGAGTCAGGCTGCTCTCTGAAAGACTCAACGATCCAAACTGCACACTGGACAAACTTAAGTATGTTGAGCTGTAAAACCCTGTTTATACCCATATTAACCCCTTAAACCCAGGCCCTAATTGGTCTTGAATTTATTGAATGGTCAGTAAATTCACTGAAACAGCACCTGTATTTATTCCTTTTAAAAATGGAAATCCTTAACAAATACACACAGAAGACATATATTTTTAATGTTTCATTAGAATGAGGACTTTTTGTAATCATTATATTTTATATAGAATATTATTTTTACTCATTTTAGGAAAACAATTCAAAAGAACAATCTTTAAGCATCTGTCACTTAACCCTTTCACACTTACTGGTGCATATTTGTGATGGTTTATGACTGGCACCCTTAGAGTAGCGTCACACATTTGTGTTTCTGCAGCAGTCAGTGAGGTCAGATTCAAATTGGTTTTCATGCCAACACTAAACTGCTCTGCCCAAGTGCCTGTAATTCATATTGACACAAACTGATACTCATACAGTCTTTTCAAGCACATGGTATGATTATTTTATGACATAGACATCCAAATGGTCACAAAATTACTACTATAAAAGTTTACAGCTCGTATACAAACAGTCAACACAAAATTGGGATCACTGATCCTCGCAGCCATGTCTGTTTACATTAGGTGATCATTCTGTTGTCAATCACAAGTAACTCAAACAGCAACTCAATAGTCTTTTCAAGCACACAGTACGCTCATTGAAACAGACAGCCAAATTGTCACAAAACATCACGATAACGGACAACAGCTCACCTATATGCAGTTAACACAACAGGGAAATGCAATCATTCCAGTCCAGTCATCTTTGTTTACATTAGGTGAAAATGTGTTTGTCACACACACACACACATACACACACACACACACACACACACACACACACTCACACATATATGTTGTTATCATAATGAGGACTCTCCATAGACATAATGATTTTTATACTGTACAAACTATCCCTGACAGCACACGTACATCAACCAGACGTCTATTTGATGTGTGTTTACATCTTAACAACATCTATTTTACATTGTTTGCTCATCTGCAATATGTCTATAAAATGACAAATATTGTCTCAAATGTCAGTAAGACATTCAGCAGAAGTCTTTGAGACATTTATGATGTAGAATGTTGTAAATCTGATTTTTAAGATGTTTAGTAGAAGTTGCTTTCCAGAATTATATATTATGTTTATATATAATCTCTAGTGTCCTTGTATGTTTGAATTACAAGGACACTAGAGATGTCCTCATAAACCACATTTATAGCATAATACCTTCGTAACTACCTGTGTATAACCTAATAAACCTAATAAAACCACCAAACACACACACACACACACACACACACACACACACACACACAGACATACACACACACACACACACAAACACACACACACAGTGTACAGACAGACCGTATTGATGATTTCTGACTATTTTTATAGCTATGTATAAAAGAGGAAGTAAAAGAAATACAGTACAGTAGACAAAACCCATTTGTTTATATGCTTCGTATATACAGTATTTTTAAATATATTTTTTATCTATAAATGTTTTAAAATGACAAATCAAGAATTCAGTATATTACTCGTCTACACTGTAAAGTGTCACGTGACCTCATTATAACAGATTTTGCATTCTTTTGATATTTTGCTGTGGACATAACTCACTCTGGGGGGCATTCAAGAGAATTCAGAACCTACTCATGAAAAGGGAAAAACAAAATTATTCATGGTTTTGATTTAGGGCAGTCCCCTAAATACAGAAAAGGTGACAAAGGGCAAATTTGATTAAAGGGGCAGTATGTAAGATTCAGAAACCCTTGTTATTAATGACACCTGTGGCCGTGAAGTGAACTGCAGCAGCTACCTGTTGCTCGTGAACTCCATAGGGACGCGAGCGAGCATTTACCAAAACAATGATGTAACCTACAAAGAGACTGAATGTGATTCACCAGCATCATGCTGACAGATGAGGTAGCATAATTAAAATGACTCAGTTATGATTGTTTTACTACAAACTTTGAGACTGTATATTATATTTGACTCTCCAGTGCTGGAACAGGGCTAAAACAAAGTGTGGATATCGGTCTGACTATGTGAGACTGTAGTTTGAAATGATCACTTTTCTTTGCATGATACATTGACTGCATTTATACGATAATCTATGTCAGCGTTAGCTAGCTAGCCAGCTTTATCAATAGCTGTTAGCTAAATGTGGTGGATGATGACAGTAGCTGTTTATAAAATAGACTGTACATTATAAATATGTTGACACAATTCAGTATTGATGTGATTCATCACAACTGTCATTTTGATATATCGATGCGCTATTGTTTTATAATAATAGATGATATATATTTTCTGTAGTTACGTTACACTAATGAATGTGTCTTTTTGCATTATGTTGAACATTGTCTAGCATTCATTTCATGTGTTATTGTAGTTTAGCTAAAATGACACAGATCAATCCTTATGGCTCAATATGTCACATGCTTTGCAGTTATGTAAGTTTACCTGTCCAATAAGAAAAACACCAATTCAGGGTCACTTTTGATCCCCAAAACCAAATGAAGGTCCATCCAGGAATCAAATGCCCTGCCGATTTTCACTCTAGTTTTCACTCGACCACGATCACATTCCCGCTTAGCCAGACGGGATTCAGTAGATCAATGTTTTTTTGGCTTACTCTGAGTTTGTGTTGGAGTCGGTGTTGTGCTGGGACGTTTGCTGGATTCATCTCTAAGATAATGTTGTCTAGTGTTGCAGTTTGTTGTCACTGTTGAATAGTGGAAGAGAAGCACTGAGGCTCTCGGGAGCGCACATAAACATCACATATATTTGATTTTCCCGGCAAAAGCGACCCGCTCCCTTCACATGAAAATCAGTCTACAGGCTTTAATAGGCAACCTAGGAAGTCTGTGAAGGGCTCATTTTATAAGTTGTGTTACAAGCCGTTCACACATTGGCAAAAAAAGGTGCTGCTTGCTTGATATAACCAAAATATTGTTGAAATGGTTTTGCAGGATTTGGTTGGGTAAGACTTTCCCTTTTTATTGGATGGGGAACACAGTGGACAGTGACAGTGATTCAGGGAAAAGGTCTTTTAGTCTCTTAATTCAGTTTTCTTGCCTTGACAGTAAAAATCAATTCTATATCAAAACTGCTATTCAAATAAAAGTGACATGTTCAAATCTTATGGATCATAACAGAAGCAGCATCGCTGGTGAATGATGCAAGAGTGTCTGCAGGTCTGCATTTCTCTGCTGTAATGATGTTGAAGATGGTTTCTGTAATAGTGGCAGCATCTCCAGTAGGGATGTAACGGTTTAACAGTTTCACGATATACCCCAGTTTAATAATAGATGATTTTCACACCATAGACATTCTTATTCACAGTATTGCATGAATATAAAATCTGTTTAAATATAAAATCTGAACTTTTCTAAAATCCAAATCAGTGTAATGATGACATCATCAGATACATTTGATAAATCGTGATTTCCTCATTTTTCATTGAATGGACACTTCATTTAAAGGCACGGCACGGGCTCATCTCACCACAAAGACATGTCGGACCCTGAACATTTATTTACACCATCAAAAGCTTTTTCTTGGTCCAAATCTAAAAATCCTACATTAAGATTATTGTCTCTGGCAAAAGAAATCAGATCATGTATTCAAAACAAATGATCAAATATTGTGCGTTTAGGAATACAATATGACTGTCAGCGTGAATTAATTTAGATATGTAAAGTTTGAATCTGTTGGTTAATGCTTTGGACAGTATCTTATAGTACATTTATTTCACTGCTGAAATCTGCAGTGTGAGAGTATTTTGGACATTTTGGGTTTGGCACCATTAATGGTTCTCAGTTATTCTGTTTGGAAAGTTTGTTGCATCGTCCCATGAAATCTGTGGAGGATAATATATTTAGATGCAAACGGATTGTGTTTATATGAAATGTTACGATGAGCTTATTTTCATTTTATATGATTTATTATTTGCTTAAGTGCAGCACAACAGCAAGACTACAATATGTTTAATACTAATAATATGTTTTATTTGTAAAGTACTAAATAGGGTTTATAAAGTGCATTAGCATACAGGAAATGAACAGTGATACTGTAGCACATTTGCTTGTGTTGTGCTCTGTCACTGTATTAAGCTCATTTAAAAAGTGTTACAAATAAACACAATAGCACACAAATATGTTTAAAATGATGTACACTCACATTAGATGATGACTCCAGTCAGATACTGACCTCAATAAAAGCTGTTTAATTGTACATTGAGCGGGTCGCCCTCATGGATGCTGCCATGTTGACCGCACATAACAAACTGTCTTGCAGTTGATCAGTTACTACCACTAATAATATCAATAATGATCACAGATAAACGGTGTGACATCAAGCACCAAGAGCGAGCACACAACGGTCTCATCAGCCGCCAGAGAGATTACGAGTCGCAGCAGTCCATCTTACAGACATTTTTGTGTGACGCAGCAGCAGTTAACAGGGGCGGTGCAGGATTTTTCACAGGGGGTCGGGCAGTGATCAGTCTGTGGTGTCAGTATAAAGTCCAAAACCACTGGTACTATTGGGACGAATAAGAGCCAGATAAAAACTTACTGCTGCACTTTTAAAAGCGGCGCTAACACTGATCTGGAGCCGTTTCATAACCCAGAATTAAAAGTGTTGCTAATCACCTTTCAGAGTTACAAGTGTGAAACGTTACTTTACTGGAGGTTAAAGCGGGTTAAAAGACAATAACCCAGGGTTAAGTGCAGTGTGAAAGCACTTGAGTTTATTGTTGGTGGGATGTTGTGTGTGTGTATTGCAGGGGTGTCAAACTCAGTTCCTGGACCCCTCACACCCCTCATGTGTTGTAAGACTGTCAGTGGATTGAAATATTGAATCACGATTAATCACATATTTGTTTTGTTGTTAGTGTTAACACATTCAGTTCCAGGAAAACTAAATAACAGTCCTGTGTGTCTTTATTAGAGTCTTTTCTGACAGTTTCAACTAGTTGATCAAAAATGAGGCTATAAAACCATCAAACTTTGACATGCCAATAAAGCTAATAAATATAAATTAATAAAGAGAGAGAGAGAGAGAGAGAGAGAGAGAGAGAGAGAGAGAGAGAGAGAGAGAGAGACATTCTCTGTGTGTTATTTCAGATAAAATCACTTTGAAGTAAGTTTCAGGTGAGCTGAATGTGATGTCATCATTTGTGTGTGTTTGTGTTTTTATAGTGTGGATCATGGAGGAGAGTTCAGGATTACAGCAGGACCACGCAAATGTAGGTCTACACACTCACACACACAGCCACACACACACACACACGCACACACACAAACGCATATGCTCACACACACACACACATATATGCTCACACACACACACACACATATGCTCACACTCACACACACACATATGCTCACACACACACACACACACATATGCTCACACACACACACACACATATGCTCACACACACACACACACATATGCTCACACACACACACACACACACATATGCTCACACACACACACACACATATATGCTCACACACACACACACACATATGCTCACACTCACACACACACATATATGCTCTCACACACACACACACACATATGCTCACACACACACACACACATATGCTCACACTCACACACACACACACATATATGCTCACACACACACACACACATATGCTCACACTCACACACACACTCGCTGTTCTCCTCCCGGTTTCTGTCTTGCTTTCACTTTCACTTTGGCAGGTTTAATGTTCTGGTTGGTTTTCTTCACTGTAAATCATCCGGAGTAATCCGACGTGAATTTAAGGTGAAAGGATTTATTTATTTTAGTGGCTGCATGTGTGAACTGGAGGAGCTGAACACTGAAGCTGCAGTCCCGACAGGGTTAGGAGATTAGGTGTGAAGGTAGATCGGGGGGTGTAGGTAGTTTATGTGACCGGGGATTTAGATTTACCACCAGGAACACATTAGGGGGTTCAATTAACTTTTAAGTTTATTCTTTTACTGATTAAAAAAAAACATTTTACTCACAAATATGGCTTATCAATTTAATTCAACAGAATTTGGATAAACAAAATAAGAGCTTTCACAATTAAACCTTGACCGCTCTACTCTGAATGCAGATATCTCTGTGTATCACAGTTCACTTGTGTGTAACAAACACAATACTCTTAAACATGCCAGTATAACCGTATTAAAATGCAAAAATATAAACATAAAAAAAATATGCAACACGATTCCAAAACATTAGGCCTATAATACAATATGATACGATACAATACGGCAGTGAGAATACTGTACAAACAAAACATCATAAGTACATTTTTATATTTCCCACTTTTCACTTGAGAGAAATTAGAGAAAATAACACTCACATAACGATCAGCTTCTACATAACACCACATTCA
>NW_026265483.1:0-10574 GCF_025860055.1 Xyrauchen texanus | reverse complement strand
TTGAAAATATTTTTGGGGGCGTGGCCTGTAGCGCCTCCTATGGGCAAATGTGGGTCATTCTTGGTTTGTGGGTTCCTGTTGGCCTGTAGTATCAATGTACATAATTAGAAAATATTTGACCAGAAAATGGGACTTTTGGGAATTACCTGTAGCGCCCCCTAGGGGTGAATGTTGGCCATTCTTGGTTTGAGGGTTCCTGTTGACCTGTAGTATCAATGTACCAAATTAGAACATTTTTGACCATAAAATGGGAATTTCGGCGTGGCCTCTAGTGCCCCCTAGGGGCGAATGTTGGCCATTCTTTGTTTGTGGGTTCCTGTTGGCCAGTAGTATCAATGTACCATATTAGAAAATTTTTGACCAGAAAACGAAATTTTGGGAGTGGCCTGTAGCGCCCCTAATGGCGAATGTGGGCCATACTTGGTTTGTGGGTTCCTGTTGGCCTGTAGTATCAATGTACCAAATTATAACTTTTTTGACCAGAAAATGGGAATTTCGGCTTGGCCTCTAGCGCCACCTAGTGGTGAATGTCGGTCATTCTTGGTTTGTGGATTCCTTTTGGCCTGTACTATTAATGTACCAAATTAGAACATTTTTGACCAGAAAATGGGAATTTCGGCATGGCCTGTAGTGCTCCCTAGGGGCGAATGTTGGCCATTCTTGGTTTGAGGGTTCCTGTTGACCTGCAGTATCAATGTACCAAATTAGAACGTTTTTGACCAGAAAACGAAATTTTGGAGTAGCCTGTAGCGCCCCCTAAGGGCGAATGTGGGCCACACTTGGTATGTGGGTTCCTGTTGGCCTGTAGTATCAAAGTACCAAATTAGAAAATTTTTGACCAGAAAATGGGAATTTTGGCTTGTCCTGTAGTGCCCCCTAGTGGCGAATGTCGGTCATTCTTGGTTTGTGGATTCCTGTTGGCCTGTACTATTCTTGTACCGAATTAGAACATTTTTGACCAGAAAATGGGAATTTTGGCTTGTCCTGTAGTGCCCCCTAGTGGCGTATGTCGGTCATTCTTGGTTTGTGGATTCCTGTTGGCCTGTACTATTAATTTACCAAATTAGAACATTTTTGACCAGAAAATGGGAATTTTGGCATGGCCATTCTTTGCACAGTACTTCAGAGTGATGTCATCTTTAAGCATGTTAGGTTTGAAAAACCATCAGTCAAAATTACATTTGATTTATTGACACGTATATATTGTTAAAATTTGGACATTTACATAAACACGCCCCTTTCAGCCATTTTGTATCGTATTCATTTTTCCTAAGTAACGTTTTCAAGGATGTCCATTCTACACATGTGTACCAAATTTCAAGTCAATTGGAGCTACGGTTCAGGAGAAGAAGAGTTTTGTAGGTTTTCGCAAATTTTCAACGTACGGGAAAATCCATCATGGCGGAAGTTATGGGTTCTTGAGGCTTTTTTGTTCCCCATGAGGAATGAGGCATGTACACCAAATTTCAGAAGATTTGGACAAATGGCGTGGAAATTGTATCACTTTGAATTTTGTTTTTTTGGGCGTGGCCTGTAGCGCCACCTATGGGCGAATGTGGGCCATTCTTGGTTTGGGGGTACCCGTTGGCATGGAGTATCAATGTGCCAATTTAGAAAATTTTTGACCAGTGACTTTTTGAGCTATTGGGGCTCAAGGAGAAGAAGTAATAATAATAATAATAATAAATATAGCTGCAAGCAGCAATGCGGATTCCTCCTCAAAATGGCAAATCATTTAAAATTGATCAGTAGATGGTTGGGGATAAACCCTCCCAATTAAGGAATTCAAAAAAACATGTCTTCGTCTGATTCCTAAACAAAACATTTTCAATGTACAGGAAAATCCATACCGGACCTTATGGATCCTTGAGGCTTTTTTGTTCCCAATGAGAAATGCGGCATGTACACCAAGTTTCAGAAGAATTGGACAAATGGGGTGGATATTATATCATTTTGAAAAAAAAATTTGGGGCGTGGCCTGTAGCGCCACCTATGGGCAAATGTTGGTCATTCTTGGTTTGTGGGTTCCTGTTGGCCTGTAGTATAAATGTACAAAATTAGAAAATATTTGACCAGAAAATGGGAATTTTGGAGTGGCCTGTAGCGCCCCCTAGGGGCGAATGTGGGCCTTTCTTGGTTTGTGGGTTCCTGTCGGCCTGTAGAATCAATACACCAAATTAGAAAATGTTTGACCAGAAAATGGGATTTTTGGAATTACCTGTAGCGCTCTCTAATGGCGAATGTTGGCCATTCGTGGTTTGTGGGTTCCTGTTGGCATGTAGTATCAGTGTACCAAATTAGAACATTTTTGACCAGAAAATGGGAATTTTGGCATGGCCTGTAGCGCCCCTAGGGGTGAATGTTGTCCATTCTTGGTTTGTGGGTTCCTGTCTGCCTGTAGTATCAATGTACCAAATTAAAAAAAAATTTGACCAGAAAACGGGAATTTTGGCGTGGCCTTTAGCGCCCCCTAGTGGCGAATGTCGGCCATTCTTGGTTTGTGGGTTCCTGTTGGCCTGTAGTACCATTGTACCAAATTAGAACATTTTAGACCAGAAAATGGGAATTTCGACATGGCCTGTAGCGCCCCCTAGGGGCGAATGTCGGCCATTCTTTGCGCAGTACTTCAGAGTGATGTCATCTTGAAGCATGTTAGGTTTGAAAAACCATCAGTCAAAATTACATTTGATTTATTGACAGGTATATATTGTTAAAATTTGGACATTTACATAAACACGCCCCTTTCAGACATTTTGTATCACATTCATTTTTCCTAAGTAATGTTTTCAAGGATGTCCATTCTACAAATGTGTACCAAATTTCAAGTCAATTGGAGCTACGGTTCAGGAGAAGAAGAGTATTTTTAGGTTTTCGCAAATTTTCAACGTACGGGAAAATCCATCATGGTGAAAGTTATGGGTCCTTAAGGCTTTTTTGTTCCCCATGAGGAATGAGGCATGTACACCAAGTTTCAGAAGATTTAGACAAATGGCGTGGAAATTGTATCACTTTGAATGAAAAATCACTTTGAAAATCTCTACTTTCACTTTCACTTCTCTCTTAAGATTTTTTTTCTGTTTTTTTTGTGTGATTTACATAAGCATATCACAAGCAATTTTATTTGAAAGACTATCTAGGCACATAATAACACTGTATAGCTGTGACTGTTTATAACTATTTCAAAATGTAGCCTACAAGCTCACACTTTAAATGGTCAGTGCTTTGATTTTTAAATCATTAAAATAGCAACAGATCCAGTGAAAAAAATGGAGTGATTGTGTTTACATGCCATTCAAAAACGTGGCATTTTACAAGGTAAGAGAGAAATAAAAAAACTTAAAATAATACCATTTGTACTTCTCAATTACTTGGGAATGTCTATGTTCAGGACGAAGGCTAAATTGTTACTGTCTCTTTAAGAGGCTTTTATCGCATGATACGATACTTAAGGCACAGTTCAGTTTAATCTTTTGAGAACTGAGAAGTATCATTATTTTCGTTTTGTGCCATGCTTGTTGCATTTGTATTCATTGTGAGATGATAAAATACAGACTGCGTGAATGGTTGATTTTGTTCACTTGAATTTTGTGACGTGTTTCAGAAAAATAATCGCGAAGACAGAGACTGAGCACCCTGTTTATTTATTTTACAAAAGCACAAGGTTTTGTTGTTATTGTAAGTGTACACAAATAAAAGTACACATTTCATAGTTCGTAATGATGTCTTGCATGTTTCTGTATGGGCAAAAATGACGCAGTATTTTGTTTAAGTTGTTTCCGCTGTTTCGAGAGAAAAATATAGCAGGACGTCATCTGGAATAATGCCAGAATAAAATATAATTATTCCAGATTTCTTTCTCAACTGTTTGTTCACTTGAGACATAACAGACTCCTCAATATATCATGTATTTTGACACTCTGTTGTATGAAATTGTCCGTTCAGACGCAAGCAGCAGCGAAAGACATCGGAGTGCGTGAGTTAGACGCGACGCGGCTCGCTGTGTCACACAAACAGCTCGCAAACATGTATTTGAGTTGTTTTGACATTTGTTGAGTTGAATAGTGTAAAATCGCTTGAATGTTCAAACAGGCAAACATTGTATACAACCGACAAACCTTCATGATGATGCGAGCAAAAATGATCTCGCCTCGCGGTTTGCGTGTTGTCAGAGACAATTAAACAACATCATTCTCGGAAGTTTTGATACGTTAGGATTGATCAGCCCATCCCTACTTTCTTTAGACATATGTTTCATGTTTGTGTAAGTTTTTGTGACGTGTTTCAGAAAGATATTCGCTTAGACAAAGAGCACACGGTTTATTTTCTTTATTTTACAACAAATAAAAGTACAACTTTCATAGTTTGTGACGATGTATTAAATGTATCTGTATGTGCAAAAATAACGCAGTATTTTGTTTAAGCTGTTAACGCTGTTTCGAGAGAAAAATCTTAACAGGACACCACAGCGGCATCCGTGTTGTTCACAATAATTCATAATTAAATATATTGATACCCAATTTCTTTATCAACTGTTTGTTCACTTGATACATAACAGACACCCCAATATATCATGTATTTTGGTGTATGAAATTGTCCGTTCAAACGCATGAAGCTGTGAAAGCGAACTCTCATCGGCGTGCGAGCGTTAGTCGCGACGCGGCTCGCTCGCTGTGTCACACAAACTGCTCGAAAACATTTATTTGAGTTGTTTTGCCTTTGTTGAGTTGAATAGTGTAAAATCGCTTGAATGTTCAAGCAGGCAACCATTGTACACAACCAACAAACCTTCGTGAAGATGCGAGCAAAAATGATCTCGCCTCGAGGATTGCGTGTTGTCAGAGACAATTAAACAACATCATACTCGGAAGTTTTGATACGTTAACGCTGTCTCGATAGAGAAAAATCTAACAGGACATCACAGCGGCATCACTAGACCCCTTCAATAATTCATAATTCAATATATTGATACCCGATTTCTTTATCAACTGTTTGTTCACTTGAGATATAGCAGACACCCCAATATATCATGTATTTTGGTGTATGAAATTGTCCGTTGAAACGCAAGAAGGGAAAGCGAACTCTCATCGGCGTGCGAACGTTAGACGCGACGCGGCTCGCTCGCTGTGTCACACAAACTGCTCGAAAACATTTATTTGAGTTGTTTTGCCTTTGTTGAGTTGAATAGTGTAAAATCGCTTGAATGTTCAAACTGGAAAGCATTAAGACACACAATTGATTTGACATACCTCCATGCAGACGCAAAATGTCTTCTGTAGTCTAAGTCTGGAGCTCCACCCACTAGGAGACCGAAATGCTTCATTAGAGAGATTGCTACAGAAGAGCTGCATGTGGTAGACAGAGTTACTCCAGTAGAGGGAGCCTCTTTGCTCAGCCAATGTAAGTGAATGGGATTTTACATGTGGACCATATTTGTCCAGTAGAGGGAGCACTTTTGCTCAGCCATTGTAAATCAATGGGATTTTAAAAATTTTTGATCATCTTTTGTGTGTACATTTACATAAACACGTCCATTTCAGCCATTTTGTATTGTATTCATTTTTGCTAAGTAACGTTTGGAAAGACATACATACTACACACGTGTGCCAAATTCCAAGTCAATTGGAGCTGAGGTTCAGGAGAAGAAGAGTTTTGTAGGTTTTCCAAAATTTTCACTGTACAGGAAAATCCATAATGGCAGAAGTATGGGTCCTTGAGGCTTTTTTGTTCCCCATGAGAAATGAGGCATGTTTACAAAGTTTCAGAAGATTTGGACAAATGGGGTGGAAATTATATCACTTTGAATTTTTGTTTTTTGGGCGTGGCCTGTAGCGCCACCTATGGGCGAATGTTGACCATTCTTGGTTTGGGGGTACCCGTTGGCATGGAGTATCAATGTGCCAATTTAGAAAATTTTTGACCAGTGACTTTTTGAGCTATTGGGGCTCAAGGAGAAGAAGAATAATAATAATAATAATAATAATAATAATAATAATAATAATACAAATAATAGACCTCCAAGTCTAATAATAATAATATAGCTGCAAGCAGCAATGCGGATTCCTCCTCAAAATGGCAAATCATTTAAAATTGATCAGTAGATGGTTGGGGATAAACCCTCCCAATTAAGGAATTCAAAAAACATGTCTTCGTCTGATTCCTAAACAAAACATTTTCAATGTACAGGAAAATCCATACCGGACCTTATGGATCCTTGAGGCTTTTTTGTTCCCAATGAGAAATGCGGCATGTACACCAAGTTTCAGAAGAATTGGACAAATGGGGTGGATATTATATCATTTTGAAAAAAAAATTTGGGGCGTGGCCTGTAGCGCCACCTATGGGCAAATGTTGGTCATTCTTGGTTTGTGGGTTCCTGTTGGCCTGTAGTATAAATGTACAAAATTAGAAAATATTTGACCAGAAAATGGGAATTTTGGAGTGGCCTGTAGCGCCCCCTAGGGGCGAATGTGGGCCTTTCTTGGTTTGTGGGTTCCTGTCGGCCTGTAGAATCAATACACCAAATTAGAAAATGTTTGACCAGAAAATGGGATTTTTGGAATTACCTGTAGCGCTCTCTAATGGCGAATGTTGGCCATTCGTGGTTTGTGGGTTCCTGTTGGCATGTAGTATCAGTGTACCAAATTAGAACATTTTTGACCAGAAAATGGGAATTTTGGCATGGCCTGTAGCGCCCCCTAGGGGTGAATGTTGTCCATTCTTGGTTTGTGGGTTCCTGTCTGCCTGTAGTATCAATGTACCAAATTAAAAAAAATTTGACCAGAAAACGGGAATTTTGGCGTGGCCTTTAGCGCCCCCTAGTGGCGAATGTCGGCCATTCTTGGTTTGTGGGTTCCTGTTGGCCTGTAGTACCATTGTACCAAATTAGAACATTTTAGACCAGAAAATGGGAATTTCGACATGGCCTGTAGCGCCCCTAGGGGCGAATGTCGGCCATTCTTTGCGCAGTACTTCAGAGTGATGTCATCTTGAAGCATGTTAGGTTTGAAAAACCATCAGTCAAAATTACATTTGATTTATTGACAGGTATATATTGTTAAAATTTGGACATTTACATAAACACGCCCCTTTCAGACATTTTGTATCACATTCATTTTTCCTAAGTAATGTTTTCAAGGATGTCCATTCTACAAATGTGTACCAAATTTCAAGTCAATTGGAGCTACGGTTCAGGAGAAGAAGAGTATTTTTAGGTTTTCGCAAATTTTCAACGTACGGGAAAATCCATCATGGTGAAAGTTATGGGTCCTTAAGGCTTTTTTGTTCCCCATGAGGAATGAGGCATGTACACCAAGTTTCAGAAGATTTAGACAAATGGCGTGGAAATTGTATCACTTTGAATGAAAAATCACTTTGAAAATCTCTACTTTCACTTTCACTTCTCTCTTAAGATTTTTTTTCTGTTTTTTTTGTGTGATTTACATAAGCATATCACAAGCAATTTTATTTGAAAGACTATCTAGGCACATAATAACACTGTATAGCTGTGACTGTTTATAACTATTTCAAAATGTAGCCTACAAGCTCACACTTTAAATGGTCAGTGCTTTGATTTTTAAATCATTAAAATAGCAACAGATCCAGTGAAAAAAATGGAGTGATTGTGTTTACATGCCATTCAAAAACGTGGCATTTTACAAGGTAAGAGAGAAATAAAAAAAACTTAAAATAATACCATTTGTACTTCTCAATTACTTGGGAATGTCTATGTTCAGGACGAAGGCTAAATTGTTACTGTCTCTTTAAGAGGCTTTTATCGCATGATACGATACTTAAGGCACAGTTCAGTTTAATCTTTTGAGAACTGAGAAGTATCATTATTTTCGTTTTGTGCCATGCTTGTTGCATTTGTATTCATTGTGAGATGATAAAATACAGACTGCGTGAATGGTTGATTTTGTTCACTTGAATTTTGTGACGTGTTTCAGAAAAATAATCGCGAAGACAGAGACTGAGCACCCTGTTTATTTATTTTACAAAAGCACAAGGTTTTGTTGTTATTGTAAGTGTACACAAATAAAAGTACACATTTCATAGTTCGTAATGATGTCTTGCATGTTTCTGTATGGGCAAAAATGACGCAGTATTTTGTTTAAGTTGTTTCCGCTGTTTCGAGAGAAAAATATAGCAGGACGTCATCTGGAATAATGCCAGAATAAAATATAATTATTCCAGATTTCTTTCTCAACTGTTTGTTCACTTGAGACATAACAGACTCCTCAATATATCATGTATTTTGACACTCTGTTGTATGAAATTGTCCGTTCAGACGCAAGCAGCAGCGAAAGACATCGGAGTGCGTGAGTTAGACGCGACGCGGCTCGCTGTGTCACACAAACAGCTCGCAAACATGTATTTGAGTTGTTTTGACATTTGTTGAGTTGAATAGTGTAAAATCGCTTGAATGTTCAAACAGGCAAACATTGTATACAACCGACAAACCTTCATGATGATGCGAGCAAAAATGATCTCGCCTCGCGGTTTGCGTGTTGTCAGAGACAATTAAACAACATCATTCTCGGAAGTTTTGATACGTTAGGATTGATCAGCCCATCCCTACTTTCTTTAGACATATGTTTCATGTTTGTGTAAGTTTTTGTGACGTGTTTCAGAAAGATATTCGCTTAGACAAAGAGCACACGGTTTATTTTCTTTATTTTACAACAAATAAAAGTACAACTTTCATAGTTTGTGACGATGTATTAAATGTATCTGTATGTGCAAAAATAACGCAGTATTTTGTTTAAGCTGTTAACGCTGTTTCGAGAGAAAAATCTTAACAGGACACCACAGCGGCATCCGTGTTGTTCACAATAATTCATAATTAAATATATTGATACCCAATTTCTTTATCAACTGTTTGTTCACTTGATACATAACAGACACCCCAATATATCATGTATTTTGGTGTATGAAATTGTCCGTTCAAACGCATGAAGCTGTGAAAGCGAACTCTCATCGGCGTGCGAGCGTTAGTCGCGACGCGGCTCGCTCGCTGTGTCACACAAACTGCTCGAAAACATTTATTTGAGTTGTTTTGCCTTTGTTGAGTTGAATAGTGTAAAATCGCTTGAATGTTCAAGCAGGCAACCATTGTACACAACCAACAAACCTTCGTGAAGATGCGAGCAAAAATGATCTCGCCTCGAGGATTGCGTGTTGTCAGAGACAATTAAACAACATCATACTCGGAAGTTTTGATACGTTAACGCTGTCTCGATAGAGAAAAATCTAACAGGACATCACAGCGGCATCACTAGACCCCTTCAATAATTCATAATTCAATATATTGATACCCGATTTCTTTATCAACTGTTTGTTCACTTGAGATATAGCAGACACCCCAATATATCATGTATTTTGGTGTATGAAATTGTCCGTTGAAACGCAAGAAGGGAAAGCGAACTCTCATCGGCGTGCGAACGTTAGACGCGACGCGGCTCGCTCGCTGTGTCACACAAACTGCTCGAAAACATTTATTTGAGTTGTTTTGCCTTTGTTGAGTTGAATAGTGTAAAATCGCTTGAATGTTCAAACTGGAAAGCATTAAGACACACAATTGATTTGACATACCTCCGTGCAGACGCAAAATGTCTTCTGTAGTCTAAGTCTGGAGCTCCACCCACTAGGAGACCGAAATGCTTCATTAGAGAGATTGCTACAGAAGAGCTGCATGTGGTAGACAGAGTTACTCCAGTAGAGGGAGCCTCTTTGCTCAGCCAATGTAAGTGAATGGGATTTTACATGTGGACCATATTTGTCCAGTAGAGGGAGCACTTTTGCTCAGCCATTGTAAATCAATGGGATTTTAAAAATTTTTGATCATCTTTTGTGTGTACATTTACATAAACACGTCCATTTCAGCCATTTTGTATTGTATTCATTTTTGCTAAGTAACGTTTGGAAAGACATACATACTACACACGTGTGCCAAATTCCAAGTCAATTGGAGCTGAGGTTCAGGAGAAGAAGAGTTTTGTAGGTTTTCCAAAATTTTCACTGTACAGGAAAATCCATAATGGCAGAAGTATGGGTCCTTGAGGCTTTTTTGTTCCCCATGAGAAATGAGGCATGTTTACAAATACAATGTGATGTATGTCCTTACGGAGGAATCTAATAATAATAATAATAAAACCGTCAAATACAATAGATTCCCTCCTTACGGAGGAATCTAATAACCACAACAAGGTGTTTATTCAGTATTGTGGCTAAATTGGTATGGAGTAAAACATTGACTGAACCAGTTATTCCATTGCAGCACAATAGTAAAGACTTTATGAATTTCTTAACTGATAAAATTTTAATTTTCAGAAACAAAAATGGAATTATGCATCCGTCTGCCACATCAACTCAGAAGACAGTGTCTCAAATTATTCCCTACAAGCAACTTCAGTCTTTCACTGTTATAGGTCAGGAAGAGCTAACAAAACTAATCAAAACATCAAAATCAACAATATATGTTAGATCCAATACTGACTAAACTCCAAAAAGAGGTATTTCCTCCTCATTTTCCTTAGGTCATGTCCCAAGAAACTAAGCAGGCAATTATCAAACCG
>NW_026265482.1:0-10582 GCF_025860055.1 Xyrauchen texanus | reverse complement strand
CCTGAATAAAAAGAAAAGTTTGAACTTTTTTATTTTTACTTTAAAAGAAATATGCAGAATGGTTCCATTCCTTTAAAATTTAGGTAAAAGTAATGTTCTTTAAAGTGCTAAATGATTAATCAGAAATGTACTGGGACTAAAAGTCAGACTAGAACAGGGCAATGGTGACACAAAATAGAAATAGTTCTGCTTACTGAAAATACAGAATTATTTTAGATACACATGCTTCTTACACACCAACACTGATTAAATACATTTAAAATATTTTTAATACATTTTATTTTTCTAAAATTATATTGTATTTAATTACATCAAAATATTATTTTCGATCATTGTTAGGTGAAAAGGATGAAAGAAGACTTAGGTAGTGTGAATCCAAATGTAGGAGTATTGAATAAAAATAGAAAACAAAACAAACACCAAACAAGCGGGAACAAAGAGAACAAATAGCACTTAGCTTAATTGAAACCAACATTGAAGCGGGTCAGACACCGTGTACACATGATAGGTTGGCAACAAAATAGGCTAGACAATGATCAAAGGAAACGGAGCAACTTAAATACAAACTATTTAATAAGGATAATGGGGAACAGGTGAGTCCAAATAAGTGTTAATTAGTATATGGGAGAGGGTGATCTGGTGAATGAGGGAGAGACTGGCATGTGTGTGACACTTATCCAGTTCAATAATAAATATAGCTGCAAGCAGCGATGGCGGGCCCAAGCCGGTGGCGCCGCCACCCCCGTGCCTTTAGGGTTGCTGTGCACGATGGGCAATAACATAACCTCGCTTTGAATGTCCAGAAGATGTGTGCTGTAGAGCTCGCATCAGTGTGTGCTCTGCAAAAGTGCGCATCGAGGGCACATATCAACCACAAAGTATGCAAGAATATGTAACGAGGCACACGTGCCAGGTCTTGTGTGTCACACTTGTATAAGGTTCAATATAATTCGATATGGGCCAACTGATCAGAAGATAAGGAGCGGCTACTGGAGAGAGGGAAACAACACAGCAGGTAGGTGAAAACCAAGAGCTTTTTTTTACTGGTTGGAATCTTGTATTCGTTGAAGAAATTACTAATTGCAATTTGTCTGGAGCATGTAAATCTCAATACTGTAATTTGACAACATACAATGTATGATAATGCTTACAATCAAATCTCTTTTTGAAATTCCAGGAAGTTGGACTCATTAACTCAAACAAATCAACTCAATTGACAACAGTTGTCATATACTTTGTATGAAAATGAAATAATAAAATGAAACTTGGAAAACTCAGACTCAGTTTGGTTATGACCCAATAACATTTTTAGAAACAATAAACAATGTTCTTAAAACAACATATTGCAACTTAATAACTCAAATCACTCTTTCAATTTAAAATGTAAGTCTTTTCAGCCAAATGAATCAAATGTTCAAAATCCACTGAATTGATTCAGTTAGTGTCAGTTCAGAGTCAAATGACTCGGATCAAAAGAGTTTTTGACTCTTTAGAATCGTTCAGTTCAGAATCGATGTCTCTCCGTTCAAAGCTCGAGGAAAAATATGCAAAAACAAAGTCTCGGTCCAATTTGTCCGAAAACAAAAAGGTTTCTCATACCAGTTTCGATGAGTTCAAGATCAAAGTTCAATCAAATGGTCTCCGTGGGTGGCTCGCCTTTACATACGCTCATATGCGTTGCTCAGTATCCAGGATGTTGATCACAATTTCTCGGAAGAAACAAACATACAACAAAAAAAAACAGCCTTGCAAAAACACAAGGCAGAACAATAATTAATCTTCCATTCAAACACTTTCATCAACAAATATCATGTATACACTTCAAACAACGCATTAACTCAATATCTTGACACTTACACACAACATTGTCACTTTTCATCGACTCGTTTGCATCTTCACATGTGATTAGCTTTAGCCCAACGTGCAAATTAACACTAGCTCACACTCTATGCACAAGCGGCCTATATGAACTCTAATGTCACACTACTGATTTGCCGCTGCGTCTGCAACAGTTTCTTGTAAAATGTCAAGTCAATAAACAAAAAAACAACTCACCAAGGCAAGAATTTCACATCTTATTTTGCAAGAAGATAATTTGCGGTGCTTTTTGCGCTCCGTGTATCTACATCGGTTTTTATTCTCGACTTCGAGCGTCAGCTCTTCAAAGTTATCACTTTCACTCAAATGTAATATTTTGATTGCATTCAAGTTTCTTTTCCTCAATATCTACTTTTTAATGAGGAGTATCTGCTTCGTCAGTCTCGCTCGCTCTCTCCCAATGTTTTTTGACAACAGCAGTGTGGCCCAGCGCAGTCTCAGTGCGCTGCTACCATTGGCTCATTGGAGTGTCAGTCAATGCAGCACGATCCATAAGTGGATGAAACACTTTCTCTTCTAAAGCACTCGTTGTTCTCTCTTATTCAGCATTTTCTTAATTTTCCCATCTTTTACACATCTCTCAACTCTTCTACTGGTAGCCTGGATCATCTGGGTTACAAATATCTCAGCTCTGTTGGTCCTATCAATGTAAGTAAATGAGAAGTGGTGTGAAACAGATCAATAATTAAGTCATTTTTTACTATAAATCTCTACTTTCACTTTCACAAGCTCTTCTCTCTTAAGAGTTCCGTTTCAGTTGTTTTTTTTTTTTGGGTGATTTACTTAAGCATATCACCCCTCCTGAGCAGGGTGGACAATTTATAGTAAAAAATATAAAAATACTATATATACTACATACAATATATACTATTTATCTTTTTCACACCCACACCTATAATATCCCTTCTGAAAGTATGGATTAAACCACTGGAGTGTTATGGGTTACTGTTATGTTGCATTTATGTGATTTTTGGAGCTTCAAAGTTCCAACAGAGAAATTCCCTCCCCTCCCTCCCCACACACACGCACACACAAAAAAAATGGCAGGCCATTCTGTCTGTCAGAGAGAGAGACACAGAGAGAAAAACACAGAATGGGAGGGGTCACTCTGTCTGTCAGGAATTCCAAGAAATCCACATTCAAACCACAATATCTGACTTTCTGTTGGTCGGAGCTAATGACTGTAAATTAGAAAGTTGTTCGGCTTGACGAGAACAATATACACGCCGAATTTTGTAACTGTAGATAGAACTAACTAAGTTATAACACACTTCATGTGTCCATTTTTAGTCCTAAATCAATTTCCACGCCACGGCCAAACCGTTCGAGATATCAAAAATCCGTCCGGAATGTAGCATCCTCAATGTCTTGACTTCATGCCGACCGAGTTTCGTGGCGATTGGATTCATTCTCTAGGAGGAATATATATAATTCCAGAGCACGTGTTTCCAAACAACCCATAATAGCCGACTTCCTGTTGGGCTGGCATAAAACTTAGAGCACGAAAGTTATTCGGCCCGATGAGATCTACAAGTGTACCGAGTTTCATATTATTACATGCAAGCATGTTTGATATATGGACAAGTGTTCGAATCCCATTCCAGGGGGCGCTGTCGAGCCCCCCTGCCACGCCCGGGTACCATCTTCGGCCCGGCCCTGATGGCCGCGGGTTCCGACCCGTGTGCAAAGTTTCAAGACTTTTCGAGCACGTTAAGGGCCCCAAAACCTTGAAAAACAAAAATAAAAGCATTCTCATTCAACAGCCAAATCACCCCCTCCCCCAGACACAGAGAGACGTAGGGTCAGTGAGAGAGGCAGAGAAAATTCTCCAAAACATCCACATTCAAACCAAAATATCTGACTTTCTGTTGATCTGAGCTAATGACTGTAAATTAGAAAGTTGTCCGGCTCGATGAGAACAATATAATTTTTGAGTTTTGTGACTGTGGGTCAAAGTGTAAAGCAACCCCCACTTTTGTCAAAAGGTGGCGCTACTGAGCCCCTGCACCACGCCCGTTTCTGAAACTTTGCACATGTCTACTGGCTAATAAATGTGATGTGTCTGTCGAGTTTCATGCAATTTCAAGTATGCTAAGAGTCTCAAAAGCATCAAAAAGAATATTCGAGTTTAAAAGCGTTGCCGCGGCGACAGTATCGAAGATATCAATAATCCTTTCACATGTCTACATCTGCCGTGTGTTTACATTATACACCTAAAGTTTTAAGTAAATCGGGTAAAAATAAGAGGGTGATTTCAAAGCATTTTGAAAGTGACACACTTCCTTCTGCCAGTTGGTGGCGCTATAAATTTGACTCACAATACTCACATCCATGCGATCGGCCTGTTACAGCTGAACCCACTGCTGAAGTTTCATCGAGATCAATTAATGTATGCAGAAGTTATAACACACTTCCTGTTTCTCTTTTCGCGCCATCATTTCGTTTCCTCGCCACGGCCAAACCGTTCAACATATCAAAAATCCGCTGTCAATATTTCATCCTCAATGTCTTGACTTCATGCTGACCGAGTTTCGTGGCGATTGGTGGAATTCTCTAGGAGGAGTATTTCACATTCCATTGCATGTGTTTTCCAAAGAACCCTAAATAGACGATTTCCAGTTGGCCTGAGGTTAAAAGTATGAAGGATATATGAAACGATGAGATCTATATGTGTACCAAGTTTCATATTATTACATGCAAGCGTGTTTGATTTATGGACCAAGTTTTCGGACCCCGTTCCAGGGGGCGCCGTCGAGCCCCCCTGCCACGCCCCGGTACCAGCTTCAGCCCGGCCCTAATGGCCGCGGGTTCTGACCAGTGTGCAAAGTTTCAAGAGTTTTTGAGCATGTTAAGAGCCCCAAAAGTGCCCCAATAGTCGTAAAAAAAAAAATAATAATAATAATTAAAGCTGCAAGCAGCGATGACGGGCCCAAGCCGGTGGCACCGCCACCCCTGTGCCTTTAGGGTTGCTGTGCACGATGGGCAATAACGTAACCTCGCTTTGACTGTCGAGAAGAAGATGTGTGCTGTAGAGCTCCAACGAACATTCACAACGACAGCTCTCGACCTAGTTAGAAGCATTTCTTGTTTGCATGACATGTGGACTTAATAAATCCTTATCTTGAGCCAAATAAACAAGCTGACATTCAGTACAACCTGTGTCTTTTGTTTAGAACACATACAAATGTTATTTATGTACCGTTTTTGTACGGTACATAAATAAATAAAGCACCGTTTTTGAAGACTGCGCATGTGCGAACGTGCTCTACTATGTAAGAATGAGCCGATTATTGAATCTGGAAATGGGTGGGGCCTGTAACACCTTTAGGAACCAAACGTGCAACACTCATAAATACCGGTTGTAAATCACATTCCCTCACTCGCCTTTGAGATGGCTTCACGTGTTTGGATCGTCGGCAGTTCCATCATCCGCACACTGCATACTCGCTTCTGTGAGCAGCGCCTGGACGGAAACCTCGGTCTTCAGTGTGAGATCACCTGGGACGGCAGAGGAGGCAGACTCTGGGAGCAGCTGTTTCCAGCTCTGCGCTCTCTCAGGGCCAAAGCTCTAGCTCCAGATATTCTCATTATTCACCTGGGAGGGAACAGTTTGTGTCGGGTGGGCCGCAACCGCCTCGATTTTCTTCGGGAAATAAAGAGTGACCTGACCGAAGTCTTACAAATGTTTCCCAGAACCAGGCTGGTGTTTTCTGGCATTTTACCCCGTCTAAATTGGAGAGGACAGACTGGCAGGACTGGCTATGGCATTGAACGAAGCCGGCGGTGGATCAACGGCGCCATGTCTGGCTTCTTGGCAGAGAGGCAGATGCGCTGCATTCACCACAGAAACATCGGCTTGTTCCATCTGTGCAGAGACGGAGTCCACCTGAGACCAGAGGGAAACCAGCTTCTGCCGAGCAACCTCCGAGAAGCTCTGCAGGTGGAACTCAGAAGATGAAGCAACAAATGTCCTTTTAAGGGCAGCAACAATGGCTCTTTTAAGAGCCACATTCACTCATTCAAATAAAAAGCATTTTCCAAGTGTGTGAAATTCGTTGTTCCTCACCTTACTTGATGTCAGGTTTCAGATGACTTGTTTTTAAATAAAAATGTCGATTCCTCTTATCCATTCCTTTGTAAGCATTTCAATATAACTTTCAAACCATTTAAGAATCGTGCGCTGTTTTCTGTGCTGACCACAATCCAAAACGTGCCATAAAGCAGCGGTTCTCAAACTTTTTTGTTTTGGTTTATTTATATAAAGACACAGAGAATATTACTTGCCTTACCGGATTAGAATTATAAAAAAATAACTAGGGAATCACTAAAATGAGAGAATTATTCTTATTTGATGATACTCTCAAAACATTCCACAACAAATCCTTGAAATTGAATGATATTCAGAACAGAACACGTAATAAAAAAACGCTCTCTTTACAATCAAAATGTTTTTACATTTGCGATGTATTTGGATGCTAAACTATTCTTTATTATAGGCTTTGTACTTTACTCACGCTCCAATACCGACGTAGAAAATCATCCGCTTTACATGCTCAAAAATATGCTTGGAAACATCACAGTGGAGCGGTGCTTACTGTGAATGATACTGAATTGTACTACTGACTATTTAAACTAGGGCTGGGCGATATGGCAAAATGTATTATCACGATATTTTTTTCCATATTGATCGATATCGATATTTGTTACGATATATAATTTAATAATGCTGCCCGTTTGAAAAGTATACTGATAATGATGCCTGAAGAAACCAGAAGGTTCAATAGTTGAACTATATAGTTTATTAACATAAATAAATAACAATGCAAACATTTAACTGTGCAAACATGGATTGGTTGAGAATATATTTTGTTATAAAAGAATATTGATAAACTTTAAATCTAAATGTTAACATTTTACTTTTAGCAAACATGCTTTATCTGCCTTGACAAAACAATGCAGGTTAGCTTGCCTTGTAACTGATTATAAAATATCAAACTAAAAGCTGTGACTACAGTACTATCACATCAAATTTCTTTGGCAGGGCAGCAAACATTTCAAAATGTTTGCAGAGGTACAACCAAGACAACAAATGTAAACAAGTGAACCACAAAGTCCCTGGCAGATTTACAGTGAGGAAAATAAGTATTTGAACACCCTGCTATTTTGCAAGTTCTCCCACTTGGAAATCATGGAGGGGTCTGAAATTGTCATCGTAGGTGCATGTCCACTGTGAGAGACATAATCTAAAAAAAAAAATCCAGCAATCACAATGTATGATTTTTTAACTATTTATTTGTATGATACAGCTGCAAATAAGTATTTGAACACCTGTCTATCAGCTAGAATTCTGACCCTCAAAGACCTGTTAGTATGCCTTTAAAATGTCCACCTCCACTCCATTTATTATCCTAAATTAGATGCACCTGTTTGAGGTCGTTAGCTGCATAAAGACACCTGTCCACCCCATACAATCAGTAAGAATCCAACTACTAACATGGCCAAGACCAAAGAGCTGTCCAAAGACACTAGAGACAAAATTGTACACCTCCACAAGGCTGGAAAGGGCTATGGGGAAATTGCCAAGCAGCTTGGTGAAAAAAGGTCCACTGTTGGAGCAATCATTAGAAAATGGAAGAAGCTAAACATGACTGTCAATCTCCCTCGGACTGGGGCTCCATGCAAGATCTCACCTCGTGGGGTCTCAATGATCCTAAGAAAGGTGAGAAATTAGCCCAGAACTACACGGGAGGAGCTGGTCAATGACCTGAAAAGAGCTGGGACCACCGTTTCCAAGGTTACTGTTGGTAATACACTAAGACGTCATGGTTTGAAATCATGCATGGCACGGAAGGTTCCCCTGCTTAAACCAGCACATGTCAAGGCCCGTCTTAAGTTTGCCAATGACCATTTGGATGATCCAGAGGAGTCATGGGAGAAAGTCATGTGGTCAGATGAGACCAAAATAGAACTTTTTGGTCATAATTCCACTAACCGTGTTTGGAGGAAGAAGAATGATGAGTACCATCCCAAGAACACCATCCCTACTGTGAAGCATGGGGGTGGTAGCATCATGCTTTGGGGGTGTTTTTCTGCACATGGGACAGGGCTGACTGCACTGTATTAAGGAGAGGATGACCGGGGCCATGTATTGCGAGATTTTGGGGAACAACCTCCTTCCCTCAGTTAGAGCATTGAAGATGGGTCGAGGCTGGGTCTTCCAACATGACAATGACCCGAAGCACACAGCCAGGATAACCAAGGAGTGGCTCTGTAAGAAGCATATCAAGGTTCTGGCGTGGCCTAGCCAGTCTCCAGACCTAAACCCAATAGAGAATCTTTGGAGGGAGCTCAAACTCCGTGTTTCTCAGCGACAGCCCAGAAACCTGACTGATCTAGAGAAGATCTGTGTGGAGGAGTGGGCCAAAATCCCTCCTGCAGTGTGTGCAAACCTGGTGAAAAACTACAGGAAACGTTTGACCTCTGTAATTGCAAACAAAGGCTACTGTATCAAATATTAACATTGATTTTCTCAGGTGTTCAAATACTTATTTGCAGCTGTATCATACAAATAAATAGTTAAAAAATCATACATTGTGATTTCTGGATTTTTGTTTTTAGATTATGTCTCTCACAGTGGACATGCACCTACGATGACAATTTCAGACCCCTCCATGATTTCTAAGTGGGAGAACTTGCAAAATAGCAGGGTGTTCAAATACTTATTTTCCTCACTGTAAGTACTTAACTGTCAGATAAATAAAATATTAATTGTGTACTGGTTTTAAATATCTCAAATGTTTTAGAGGTAGCAATCTGAGTAAAAAGTGCAAAATGTAAACATTGTAAACCAGTCACTATGCTAAACCTTTTAGGTAGTGCTCGTCATATGTAACCCTAATTACCCTATTATAGGTTTTTTGCCAGAAAGACTAGTCTGCAAAACGTTTGGACGGAGTAACATTAACATGGGCCCGCATTTTCATACTCTCGGTGTGGTCGCTGGGATGGTACCTTTTCAGGTGACCGAAAAGGTTTTATTTGTTGTGTTTCCGTCTTGGTTATCACCGACCGACGGCATATTTCGCGAGACCGTCTTTATTTGCGCGTCGTCGCTTTTCAGATATCCAAACCACTTCCATATAATTGACGTCTTGTTACCTTTTTTGTCAACAATTTCCTCAGCTTTGGAAGATAGTTCGAGTTCGTCGTTTCCACTCATTTTTTCTTTACACTCACTTTCTTCACTGCCGGTAGCTCAAACAGTGCTCTGCTAGCAAATGGGCGTGTACTTAGACGCACAAGCCAAAATCTGCATTCTGACTGGCTGTTGTCCGTTTATTTCTGCTTTGTAATAGGCTGTTAGGTCTATCCATATCGAGTAAACATGTCAAAAGTTTATCATCGTAGTCTAAATAAATATTATCGCGATGCCATATCGAGATCGTTTTATCGCCCAGCCCTAATTTAAACAGAGTAATCTTTATATGTTAGGTTTACTATTTTATTATTATATTTTATTGCGGATATAATGAACAGGCTGCGATGTCAAGATTGCAATGATGGAGTGTGTGTGTGTGTGTATTTGTAACCTTAAGTAATCATGGTTTATTTATTCATTTATTTATTCATTTGTTCTTTTATTTATTTATTATTTAACATGCATGTGTGCATTATTAAAAGTACCATTGCAGCAACGAGAACGGGTCTGAGCCAAATTATGTTAAAGATGTGTTCTGGTGACTGGCGTGTTTTTAAACCAATCAGATAAGAGTAAATCGAGAGTTAGCGATTAGCTCATCTGACTGGCTACATGAAGAAGGTGGACCCGCCCTCCACTTCGCACTCCCGTTGGAACTACGTCATTTCAACAACAAATGGTAGATTTATCAGAAAATTAATCAGAAAGAAAATCAATCGCAAAGATCGCAAAACAATAATTATAAAAGTGGTTGTTTGCTGCCATTTTTTTGTTTTCTTAAAAATGTAAAACACAAGCATCGATGTTTTATCACAGGTTTACAATAAAAATAAGAGTGTGATTTCAAAGCATTTTGAAATTTGATCATCATTCTCGGACGTTTTGATACGTTCGGATTGATCAGCCCATCCCTACTTTCTTTAGACTTATGTTTCATGTGTTGGTTTTAATAAAGACTCGGAGTACTCATAAAACTCACAGAACGAAATATGCGTCACACTTTACTGCGTTCTCAACAACATGTAAGTCTTCTTCATACGTTAAAACAACGAGAATACAGAAAATAGGCTTAGAACTCCACCTAGTGGTTATATTATAGAATTAAAGGAGAAATTACATGAGACAGCTTTATAACTGAAATGGCTTTAACTGAAATAGACTAAAGTTTAATATAACTATTCTGATAAGTGTATATTTCCAACATCATGTTTGTGTTATCAGTTTCTGTAAGTTTTTGTGACGTGTTTCAGAAAGTTGTGACACACTGCTGAAGTTTCATCGAGATCAGTTAATATATGCAAAAGTTATAACACATTACCTTGCTTTATGCTTCCTTTGTGTGCTTTTTGGAGCTTCAAAGTTCATTTGCAATGTGTTCCACATTCAAACCAAAATATCTGACTCTAGGTCAAAGTATGAAACCAATACCCCACTTTTGTCTGAAGGTGGCGCTACTGAGCACCAGGCATCAAAAAAGAAAATTCAAGTTTGAAGAGCTGCCACAAC
>NW_026265481.1:0-10594 GCF_025860055.1 Xyrauchen texanus | reverse complement strand
TTATAAACGAATTAGCCAAAGCCTTAAATAAGTCCACTGCCCCGGCCCAACCCTGACGCTAATCAGAAGTTAAATGTCTCCTCTTTGCAGATGATCCAGTCATTCTGTCAAAAACAAAAGAGGGACTACAGCAGCTCCTCGATGTCGTAGAGATATTCAGTCAAACGTGGGCTCTCAAAATTAACCTCGTAAAAACTAAAATAATGATTTTTCTAAATAGATCCAGGTGTAGGGAAAATAAATACATCTTTAGAGCAGGAAACCAAGTCCTCCAACACACCCACGAATACACATATCTGGGGCTAAAACTGAGTTCGACAGGGAACTTTAATCTGGCTGTGAATGAACTGAAGGCAAAAGCAATGAGGGTCTTCTACATGATCAAAAATACTATTCGACATGAAATTCCAATTCAAACCTGGCTAAAAATCCTACAAGCAATAATTGAACCCATTGCTCTGTAAGGCAGCGAGATATGGGGACCTCTAAAAACCCAAGATTTTTCAAAATGGGAAAAAGAGGAAATCGAAACTCTGCATACCCAAATTTGTAAAAGCATCCTAAAAGTAAACAGAGTGACACCAAACAACTCTTGCAGAGCCGAATTAGGACAATACCCCCTATTGATCAATATCCAAAAAAGAGCTGTGAAATTCTACCAGCACCTGAAGCGCAGTGACCCGAGCTCTTACCAGGCCGAAGCCCTGCGGTGTCAGGAGCAGAACCGCCCCGAGCGCACTCTCACAGCTGATGCTCAAACTACAGTCAGACCAGCACAGCACTATCTGGCCCAACCAAATTATAAAATTACAAAAACTAAATTACATTACCTATTGGAAAGATGCTACTAAATCACAAAAAAAATGGAACTCTATTTAAACCTGAAAAGAGATTATAAACCAGCAGAATACCTGAGCTGTGTAAAAGAGCATAAAGTGAGAAAGACCCTGACCAGATACAGGCTGAGTGCCCACTGTCTGGCTGTAGAGAGAGGACGGCACCGGCAGAGGTGGCAGCCGAGAGACCAGAGACTGTGTGTGTGTGTGTGTGTGTGTGTGTGTGAGAGCAGAGACTGTGTGTGTGTGTGTGTGTGTGTGTGTGTGTGAGAGAGCAGAGACTGTGTTCACTGTGCTCTCAGAGAGAGGTGGAGACAGAAGAACACTTCCTCATACACTGTGATCACTATCACAGCATTAGATCGGACTATTTCACTAGATTCCAACAACTAGAACCAAATTTTATGGCATTACCAAATTCAGATAAATTAAATTATATTTTGGGAGAAAACTCCAGCTCAATCATAACAGCAGCAAAGTATGTAACAGCCTGCCACAAACTACGAGAGTCAGCCAGTGGACAAAACTAAGGTCTGAATGTTGGTTCAAATGTTTTTTATATATATAAATGTATTCATGCATTTGTTCACCGATTAATTTTATTGATTATTTGTTCATTGCCTATGTAATGGCCAACGCTTTGGCAATACTGTACAGTCAACCACATCTCTCACAACATTCAAAAAACTACTTAAAACCCATCTCTTCTGTGAATACTTGACAGCAAAACACACTAACCCTCTCTTTCTCTCAACAGGCTTTTGTTTAAACCAGTAACTTTGTATTAGCACCTACTGTATTATTTATCCTGTATGACATATCGCTTATTGCTCCCTGAACTCTTTGTAAGTGTTTTGGATAAAAGCTTCTGCTAAATGACTAAATGTAAATATAAATGTAAACTCATTAGAACCCATTATAATTCTAAATTTTGTGCGAATGCACCACACCAAAAATCAGATGTGGGGTATAATTTGTAAATCACACAAAGTCCGTAGATAATACTAATCCGAGCAGTGCACTATTGTTGTAGAAATGTTGATGATGATTCAGGAAATGCACCAAAGTGACGGTGAAAAACTGTAAAACTTTTCTGCTTGAAGGCTCTGCTGTTCTGGTCACTTAGTTGTATTGTTCAATAATCTTAACAATTATTGATTACTGATATTACTTGGTTGTCTTTTTTCTTCTGTCAGAGTTCTTACAAACAGATTGATGGCAACAATGAATATGGATGGCTCAGGGGTGAAGAAGGCCTTTGGAAAAACACGGCTATGCAGTGTTATAATAGGTACTACGTTACTTTTTTGTATGATTAGAGGATGTACTGTAGTATCTATCCAGTGTTACCCATTGTGCGGCAAACTTTTACCCATCACAGATGCACAGTGGCAATACTGTAGGGGTGTAACAATTAATTGTGCAATTATTATTCTCAGTTACGGTCAAATGCTGCCACATCCAAAAGCCAGAGGGCGCTCTCATGAATAAACTCAAAATATGCGCAGTTATTTATTCAGTTTTTAAAATGTTTTAACCTGCAATATGCACTATAAGCAATATCTACAAATTTTCAGACAATATTAAAAGCACAGGTTTTAAATGTGTGAATTCTGTTTTACCTATGCCACCTTTAGTTAAGATGGGTAGCACTTATCAGTTTAATTTTTCATCTGAAAAACGAGAAGTAGGACTGTTTTCCTGCTGTTGCAGCTCACTTGAAAAGAATGGTTAGGAGGATCACTGAGCCACTAGATCGGCGTTTCTCAACCCTGCTCCTGAAGGACCCCCAACACTGCACGTTTTCTTTGTCTCCCTAATCAAACACACCAACTCATCAGCTCATTATCACATCCCCATAATGACCTGATGAGTGGAATCAGGTGTGTTTGATTAGGGAGACAAAGAAAACGTGCAGTGTTGAGAAACACTGCGGTTATCCATGCTTATTTAAAAAGTTTGAATTACTTTGTGGATTTCTATGTACAAGTGATGCTTGCTGAAAAATGTATGCTGTATTTTAATGTCTTAAAATGAGTGCTAATTGTGGCTTCATATTCATTAGGTGCTGTACAGCAGTCCAAACCTTCAGCGTCAGAGGCTGAAATAAATAAATACATGGGGAGCTATCTCCGGTCTGCTCCCGATAGATGCAGGTATGGGACGACAAAAGGGGACATCTGCAATTGATGTGTGTTCAGATTCTGAATAAGTAGGCCTATAACCTATTGTTTAGCTACATTGTTTGTTCATTTTGTAAAATTTTGTCTCGTGATTGGTTGCATTAAATTAATATATGTGATGTGATCTTGAAAAACCCATGTTCTTAAACCCTTCATCAATTAAAAATTATCTTTGAATTACATTTTTAAACTCTTGAATTGCAGCTGATTGAATTTAATAAAACAATTCTTACATTTAATACTGTTGTGTCATTATTCTTGTGGTCTAGAATAGGACATCAATGTGTTAAAAAAATGCAAATAAAATAAACGTCAAAACTTGACGTCAATTTGATGTCAAGTTTTGACATCGATTTGATTTGCATTTTTGACCAATTCTTTGATGACAATGTTTGACGTCAATTGCCCGCTGGGAAGTCATGCCAATAAAGCTCATTTGAATTGATTTGAAGAGAGAGAGAGACGCGCAAACACACACAATATATATCGTCAAAAAGTTGATAACGCCATCCTACCCGTGTTAAAGAGAGAAAAAGACACATCGAAAAATATAAAAGATTGGGCACGTACCGAAATAAGTTCCTCTTCTTTTTTGGGGTGTTTTATGGCGGTTTAACCAACTTTCTGGCAAACAAACGAAAGGTGCATTCCCGCCACACCGAAATAAGTTCTTCTTCTTCTTCGGAGTCATTGGCGGTTTGCAAACCAGCTCTTGATGCTTTACCGCCACCTACTGGACTGCGGGATAAAAGTTCTAAGAAACGTATTCACGATCTTTTCATTATATTCAGTATGTGTGTGTCTGGGTAGGGTTGCACCAACTGTGCATAAGGTCTCACTTAATTTGAGACGTAAAGTTCACACTAAGGGATTAGTAACTACTAGTTAGTTTGTAACTAAGTCGGTGCTTAATTTAGTTGCACCAACTGTTCTTAAAGGGTACTAAACCCTAAACCAACTTTTTTTAGTTAATGATCTGTAAGAATGGGGCTTTATTAGTACTGGTCATTGATTCAAGTAATTTTTTTGACATTTGAGTATATAGTGTTTTAATTCTACAATATATGGTGTAAAAACGTCTGAGTGCTGCCCTCTTCAGGTTGAACGGTGGCTACTGCAGTTGAATTTTCCTATTGGCTGTTGCGGTACTTCGTGACGTAAGCAGGTTCCAGCTCACCACGCCAGATTCATGTATGTCGTCTTGCGACCGTGTGAGGAATAATAATAACATAGAGTCTGACAGCAGCTGTCAATTAATCCGTCACTACGAGTCTCAGGTGCCATACGTTTCAGTTTTATTTTGTTACAGTTGATGTTTAAACCTTGTTTGCTCACGTAACTGTAAGCTGTCATAAATTATATCCCCATTAAAATACGAAGCGTAATAAAAGTAGATTTAGATAAATTGTATATTTGCCCTGTGTAAATAACAATATATAGGAACTGTATCTGAAATAAATAAGAGGTGATAAATAAATACTAATACAACAGGCTGGAAAAATAGACATTTGTTCATTTTAATATCATATATATATTTTGAATGTGTTGACACTTGACACCGGCGACACACCCTGAAAACTGCACCATTAGATCTGCTTCACGCATAAAAGTTTGTTTTATTTTTCTCTCTCTCAAATGTAAACGAGTGTAAATATCAACATCATACTGTATGTCGAAAGGACTGATGTCATGTAAAACATGAGCTCATTGATGCCATAAAATATCAGTCTGCTTTTTTATTCCAATCGTTAATCCTTTATAAATATTTAGTTTATATGTAGAGTTATGTCCTACCCGAGTTTAATGTGCAATACTCAAATATTTAGTAGTGCATAAATTGTGACTAAGTGCCCATTTACGTCACAACTAGGCTAAGTCGTAATTTACGTATAGCTGGTGCAACCGGCCCCTGGTGCTGAAATGATCAAAACCTTATTACAGTTACATTAGTGACATCAGACAACACACCTTATTCACAGCATCACAACTCATTTTTAATGAGATAAACAGAGAAATGTATTTTAAATTTCACTGAACAGAGAACTAAACTGTCCCAAATATGCTATATGTGTCCCATGTCAGCAGAAGGAGCGCCCTGTCCCGTGCAGTCCCATACAACATTGGATGGTCACTGAACCTTTTGATGCTTACATACATGGCCGTTACTAGTCACAGGAGAATTAGGTGGTTGCCTCGGGCAGCACCATAGCTGAAGGGGCGACACGGTCAAAAACGATCAAGGTGGACAACATTGTTTACTCTACATTATTTTACTGAAGTGTCTAAAAGTTCTGCACAGTACTGTAAATCCACACACAAACATGTTTTCTCAATTAATACAAAGACCTTCCTGAAGTGTCCTTTTCTCTTTTGTGAGAAATTCCATCCCCAGATAGCACATGTACATCTCTGAGATGTCCGTTTTATATATTTTTATCTGGAAAGCACTGCAATCTAAGGTGGTTTTCACACTGGGGACATTTGCTGCTGACCGAATTCGAGAGCGATTTTTCAGAATGTGAAACACCAAAAACACAAGAAGAATGTGAAAGTGATTTCTCTGTTTCTCATCCACACCTATCACATCACTTCTGAAGATACTGATTTAACCACTAGAGTCTTATGGATTACTTTTATGCTGATTTGTTTGTTTGTTTAGCTTTAAAATGTTGCCACCCATTCACTTGCATTGTATGGACCTACAGAGCTGAGAAATTCATTCACATCTGGGGTTGCATGAGGGTGAGTAAATAATGAGAATTGGAATTTTTGGGTGAACTATCCCATTAAGGGCTCTTGTCAGATCCACTATATAGTGCACTATTTCTAATTTTTGCTATTTTGTAGGAGTGTCTGAATTCTGAGTGAGCCACTTGTTCCCTAATTTTGTCCCCAAAACGTTACTCAAGTAAATGTAACGCGTTACTACCCACAAATCCAGTGACACTTGTAGTGACGATTCTCTCTGACCAATCAGTGATCTGCAGGGTTTTGACATCACATGTAGAATCGGCACGGCTCGCTTGGAACCTTGACCGAGGTGGTACTAAAATCCAAAATCAGCTCCAAACTATTGAAGAATCTGTCCATTCAAACAGTTTCTGGGACAAGAAATATGAACAAATTAATTATATGAACAAATTAATATACAAGACGGAGACACCTGGAAAAATCACTTTGAACAACTTTATAGCAAATTAGAAATGAATATAAAACAAACACAAATATATGAAAAATTAAACCATATGGAAAACATAATTGGCAAACACCAAAATCCGCTAGATTACCCCATCACAGAAAAAGAGCTGATGGATAAAATACAGGCTCTGCCAACAAAAAAGGCGAGAGGACCAGACGGCATCCTTAACGAAATGATTAAAAATATAAACCCCAAATTCAAATCGGCCATAATGAAACTGTTCAACTTGGTTCTGAGTGTTGGTCATTTCCCTGACACCTGGAATAGAGGACTCATAACGCCCATATTCAAGAGTGGAGACAAATCAGACCTCAACAATTACAGAGGCATCTGTGTGAGCAGTAATCTGGGGAAGATGTTCTGCAGCATCATCAACACAAGACTCGTTCACTTCCTTACAGAGCACAATGTCCTGAGCAAAAGTCAGATTGGATTCTTACCAAATTTTAGAACATCAGACCATATCTTCACCCTACACACCCTGATTGACAAATACATCAACCAAAACAAAACAAAAATATTTGCATGCTTCGTAGATTTCCAGAAGGCCTTTGATTCAATTTGGCATGAAGGTCTTCTTTCTAAACTTCTAGAATCGGGTATCGGGGCAAAACATACAAAATTATAAAAACAATGTACTCAAACAATCAATGTGCAATTAAATTGCAATAAACAAACAGAGTTCTTCACTCAAGGGCGGGTGTGAGACAGGGCTGCCCACTATCAGCTGACCCTCTTCAATATTTACATTAATGAATTGGCTGAAACTTCTAGAACAATCAGCAGCTCCTGGCCTCACACTACATGACTCCAGTATAAAGTTCCTGCTGTATGCAGATGATCTGGTCCTGCTGTCTCCAACAGAAGAGGGTCTACAGCAAAACCTGGACATCCTGCATCAGTTCTGTCAGACCTGGGCCCTGACCATTAACCCAACTAAAACCAAAGTACTAACGTTTCAGAAAAGACCCAGATGTCAGGGAAAGAGACACAATTTCACCCTTGGTACGACCAAAATTGATCATACCACAAACTACACTTACCTCGGGCTGAAAATAATTTCAACTGGAAACCTAAATTTGTCCGTGAATGAAATGAAAGAGAAAGCAAGATGGGCCTTCTATGCCATCAAAAAATCTATCCAATTTGAAATACCAATCAGAATCTGGCTCAAAATATTCCAGTCAGTCATTGAACCTATTGCATTATATGGCAGTGAAGTTTGGGGTCCTCTCCTAAATCACCAATTTGACAAATGGGACAAAAATCCGATTGAAGCCCTGCACACAGAGTTCTGTAAGAGTATCCTGAGAGTACAGAGGAACACACCGAACAATGCATGCAGGGCAGAATTAGGCCAATACCCTCTATTAATCCACATTGAGAAACGAGCCATCAAATTTTGGAAACATCTAAAACTGAGTGACCCCAACTCTTATCATTTTAAAGCCCTTAAAAACCATGAAATGAACACTGAGAAGAGTCCCATCATTCAGCTGGTCCTGAGGCTCCACAAACAGACTAACACGACTAACAATAACCAGCCTCAGGACACGGACACCCTCATCCACACAACACACAAAAAGAAAAGTACCGAACTTATTGGAATGAAACAACACAAAAACAAAGTAAACTGGAATGTTATTTGGCCCTAAATAGAGACTACACAAGCAAGTACAGTGAAAGACTGTAAATTAAGAAGAAGGATGACGAGGTACAGACTGAGCAATCACACTCTGACTGTAGAGACGGGCAGATACAGACAGAACTGGCTGCCCAGAGAGAGACGCATCTGCCCGTGACTGTGACCAGGGAGAAGTGGAGACAGAGCAACACTTCCTCACCAGCTGCCCCAACTATGAGGACATTAGAGGGACTTTTTACACTAAATTTGAAATACTTTGCCCTAACTTCATCACATTAAACAACAAAACACAATTTCAACATTTATTAGGTGAAAAAAGAGATTGTATCAAACTAGCAGCAAGATACATTGATGCTTGTCACAAAAACAAACAAACACGTACACACTGAACACTACATTGTTCACAGATTTTTTTTTAAATGTTCATAAACTGTTCTAATTATTATTTTTATTTTATTTTTTAATTTGTTACACTGTTAATGTGTACAATTAATTTAATTTGTACATATAAATTTAAGTTATGTTATAATATTTTATAATTTTTATGTCTTTATAATTATTCTATGTATTCCAAGCTTTGGCAATATTGTATTGTGTACAGTCATGCCAATAAAGCAATTTTGAATTGAATTGTGTGTGTGTGTGTGTGTGTGTGTGAGAGAGAGTGTGTGTGTGAGTGAGAGGGAGAGTCATTATTGTTTTATGCTATCAGTATTATTATTTTGTGTACTAAATGTTCTAAATTATTTTCTATGTTGTTTTGATGCTTTGGCAATACAAAATGTATTTTTTGTCATGCCAATAAAGCTTTCTGAATTGAATTGAATTGAATTGAGAGAGAGAGAGAGAGAGAGAGAGAGAGAGAGAGAGAGACAGAGACAGACAGACACACACACACACACACACACACACACACACACAATATATTGTCAAAAAGTTGATAACGCATCCTACCCGTGTTAAAGAGAGAAAAATACACATCGAAAAATATACAAGATTGAGCACGTACCGAAATAAGTTCCTCTTCTTCTTTTGGTGTTTTATGGCGGTTTAACAAACTTAACTTGTTGGCAAACAAACGATAGGTGCATTCCCGCCACACCGAAATAAGTTCTTCTTCTTCTTTGGAGTCATTGGCGGTTTGCAAAACAGCTCTTGATGCTTTACCGCCACCTACTGGACTGCGGGATAAATATTCTAAAAAACGTACTTCTTCTTCTTCGGTTTTATGGCGGGTGGCACCAACATTAAGGTGCATTATCGCCACCTACTGTGTTGGAGTGTGGACCAGAGTTTACCCATTGCGTGAGAAAAAAAAAAAAAAAAAACCCTAACTAAATTCTCTTAATTAACTCTGTTTTCTTGAGATAATGGAATAAACTCTCTATTCCATGAATAAGTATATTTTTAAGCTTTATTTCTTGCACTCCCTCCTTTCTAAGTTCCCTTTCCATTATTTCTCGTTCATGGAAATACTTTTGGCAGACACAAATAACATGTTCTACTGACTCCTCTATTGCACAATGCTCACACAGTCCTGTTGGATGTTTATTAATTAATTTTAATGTTTTATTCAGCATGGTATGCCCAACTCTTAACCTTGTTAAAATATTTTCCTCTTTGGTGCTTCTTTTTCCTATCCTAGCTAATCCTACTTCTCTTTGTATTTCATAAAGTTGACGTCCTGTGTTTCCTGTATCCCATTTTTGTTGCCACTCCTTAAAAGTATATGCTTTAATTATTGCTTTTGCTTCATATTTACTAAGCTGAGATATTCATGATCTCCTTATTTTCCAAAGCCTGTTTTGCTAACCCATCAACCACTTCATTGCCCTTTATCCCCCTATGAGCTGGTATCCACATAAATATTGTCATGATGTTCATATTCTTTAATCTATACAGATTTTCATATATCTCGTTTACTATATCCTGTCTGATGTGAGATGTGAATGATTGTAGTGACTGTAATGCCAAACAGGAATCTGTACAAAGAACAACCTTTTTAATTTGTGTCTCTTCTATCCACTGTAATGCTGTTGCAATTGCCATCATCTCTACTGTGTATACTGACAAATTATCTGATGTCCTCCTATTAACAGAATATTTTAAGGATGGAATAATGAAAGCAAAACCTGTTCTCCCAGTATTAGGATCTTTAGATCCATCCGTATATACTTGGACAAATGCTTGATATACAGTTTGTACCCGATCTTCAACAACATCTACAATATTTCTAGAGTCTTTATACACTTTCATTAACTCCAGAATATAAAAATCTATGAATACTGCAGGAAACATCCAAGGTGGAGTTATTGTCAGCGATACTGCAGGAATATATCTTTTCTGACTTAAAGTCATTTCTCTAGCTTCTTCATCACTATTCCATGCAAAGCACTTCTGATTAGACCTTTCCTTTTCCCAGTAAAGTACCTTTACTGTTGGATGATGTTCTTCTGAATGACCTTGAAGATGTACCCAATAGCTCATCATTAACTGCTTGCGTCTGATTTGAAGCGGCATTTCCCCCACTTCAACCTGAAGAGCAGATACAGGAGTCGTTTTAAAAGCACCACAACAGAGTCTCAAAGCTTGAGCTTGTATCACATCCAGCTTCTTTAATGAAGTTTTTGCTGCTGATTCATAAGCTATACTTCCATAATCTAACACTGATCTAATCAGTGCTATATAAATATTTTTCATTGCAGATCTACTCGCTCCCCATTCTGATCCT
>NW_026265480.1:0-10683 GCF_025860055.1 Xyrauchen texanus | reverse complement strand
ACGAAAAAGCTCTAAGACCCAAAAGCAACTTTTAAGCTTACAAAGCCCTTAGAAGTCATTTTTCATCAAATTTCTAATCATTGCAATTAAACATGACTTTTCACTAAAATCACTCAAATGCAGCTATGCATTGCAAAAAGCAAAGAAAGCTTAAATTAATTGTAACTACATGCTTTCTTAATAACTGAATACATCTGAACATAAGACTGCATTTTTCATCAGATTTCTAATCTTTGCAATGAAACGTGACTTTTCACTAAAATCACTCAAAAGCTGCTATTCATTGCAAAAGAAAGACTTAAAGCCAAAATTCATTGTTACAACATGCATGCTTTACAACAATTATGCAGTCATTTTTAATGAATAAATCTGAACGTTAACATGTGAACTCTGAAAACTTCACGAAAGAGCTCTCAAATACAAAGCTCTTAGAAGTCATTTTTCATCAAATTTCTAATCATTGCAATTAAACATGACTTTGAACTAAAATCACTCAAAAGCAGCTATGCATTGCAAAACAAAGCAAAGAAAGCCTAAATTAATTGTAACTACATGCTTTCTTAACAACTGAATACATCTGAACTTAAGGCTGTGAAAACTTCACAAAACAGCTCTCAAAGACCCAAAAGCAACTTTTGTTATGCACTATGTTTCAATTGCAATGAAACGTGACTTTTTACTAACATTACTCAAAATCAGCTATGCATTGCAAAAGAAAGCAAAAATTTATTGTTACAACATGCTTTACAACAAATATGAAAACATTATTAATGAAAAAATCTGAACGTTCACATAGGATGGTGAACACTTAAAGAAAACAGCTCTCAAAGACCCAAATGCAACTTATAAGCTTGCAAAGCTCTTAGAAAGCATTTTTCTTCTGATTTCTAATCTTTGCAATGAAACGTGACTTTTCACTAAAATCTCTCAAAATCAGCTATGCATTGCAAAAGAAAGCAAAAATTTATTGTTACAACATGCTTTACAACAAATATGAAATCATTATTAATGATAAAATCTGAACGTTCACATAGGACGGTGAACACTTAAAGAAAACAGCTCTCAAAGACCCAAATGCAACTTTTAAGCTTACAAAGCTCTTAGAAAGCAATTTTCTTCTGATTTCAAATCTTTGCAATGAAACGTGACTTTTCACTAAAATCTCTCAAAATAAGCTATGCATTGCAAAAAAAGAAAAAGAAAGCAAAAATTCATTGTTACAACATGCTTTACAACAAATATGAAATCATTATTAATGAAAAAATCTGAACGTTCACATAGGATGGTGAACACTTAAAGAAAACAGCTCTCAAAGACCCAAATGCAACTTTTAAGCTTGCAAAGCTCTTAGAAAGCATTTTTCTTCTGATTTCTAATCTTTGCAATGAAACGTGACTTTTCACTAAAATCTCTCAAAATAAGCTATGCATTGCAAAAGAAAGCAAAGAAAGCCTAAATTAATTACTACATGCTTTCTTAACAACTGAATACATCTTAACTTAAGACTGTGAAAACTTCACAAAACAGATCTCAAAGATCCAAAAGCAACTTTTGTTATTCACTATGTTTCAGTTGCAATGAAACGTGACATTTCACTAAAATCAATCTAAATCAGCTATGCATTGCAAAAGAAAGAAAAAGATAGCAAAAATTCATTGTTACAACATGCTTTACAACAAATATGAAATCATTATTAATGAAAAAATCTGAACGTTCACATAGGACGGTGAACACTTAAAGAAAACAGCTCTCAAAGATCCAAATGCAACTTTCAAGCTTACAAAGCTCTAAGAAAGCATTTTTCATCTGATTTCTAATCTTTGAAATGAAACGTGACATTTCACTAAATGCAAAAGAAAAACTTACAAGCCAAAATTCATTGTTACAACATGCTTGTATGCTTTACATCAAAAATGCAGACATTATTAATGAAAAAATCTGACCGTTAACATAGGACTGTTCAAATTTCACGAAAAAGCTCTAAAACCCAAAAGCAACTTTTAAGCTTACAAAGCCCTTAGAAGTCATTTTTCATCAAATTTCTAATCATTGCAATTAAACGTGACTTTTCACTAAAATCACTCAAAAGCAGCTATTTATTGCAAAAGAAAGACTTACAAGCCAAAATTTATTGATACAACATGCTTGCATGCGTTTCAACAAATATGCAGTCATTTTTAATGAATAAATATGAACGTTAACATAGAACTGTGAAAACTTCACAAAACAGCTCTCAAAGACCCAAAAGCAACTTTTGATATGCACTATGTTTCATTTGCAATGAAACGTGACATTTCACTAAAATCAATCTAAATCAGCTATGCATTGCAAAAGAAAGAAAAAGAAAGCAAAAATTCATTGTTATAACATGCTTTATAACAAATATGAAATCATTATTAATGAAAAAATCTGAACGTTCACATAGGACGGTGAACACTTAAAGAAAACAGCTCTCAAAGATCCAAATGCAACTTTCAAGCTTACAAAGCTCTAAGAAAGCATTTTTCATCTGATTTCTAATCTTTGAAATGAAACGTGACATTTCACTAAATGCAAAAGAAAAACTTACAAGCCAAAATTCATTGTTACAACATTCTTGCATGCTTTACATCAAAAATGCAGTCATTATTAATGAAAAAATCTGAACGTTAACATAGGACTGTTCAAATTTCACGAAAAAGCTCTAAGACCCAAAAGCAACTTTTAAGCTTACAAAGCCCTTAGAAGTCATTTTTCATCAAATTTCTAATCATTGCAATTAAACATGACTTTTCACTAAAATCACTCAAATGCAGCTATGCATTGCAAAGAAAGCTTAAATTAATTGTAACTACATGCTTTCTTAACAACTGAATACATCTGAACATAAGACTGCATTTTTCATCAGATTTCTAATCTTTGCAATGAAACGTGACTTTTCACTAAAATCACTCAAAAGCTGCTATTCATTGCAAAAGAAAGCAAACATTTATTGTTACAACATGCTTGCATGCTTTACAACAATTATGCAGTCATTTTTAATGAATAAATCTGAACGTTAACATAGGACTGTTCAAATTTCACGAAAAAGCTCTAAGACCCAAAAGCAACTTTTAAGCTTACAAAGCCCTTAGAAGTCATTTTTCATCAAATTTCTAATCATTGCAATTAAACATGACTTTGAACTAAAATCACTCAAAAGCAGCTATGCATTGCAAAACAAAGCAAAGAAAGCCTAAATTAATTGTAACTACATGCTTTCTTAACAACTGAATACATCTGAACTTAAGGCTGTGAAAACTTCACAAAACAGCTCTCAAAGACCCAAAAGCAACTTTTGTTATGCACTATGTTTCAATTGCAATGAAACGTGACTTTTTACTAACATTACTCAAAATCAGCTATGCATTGCAAAAGAAAGCAAAAATGTATTGTTACAACATGCTTTACAACAAATATGAAAACATTATTAATGATAAAATCTGAACGTTCACATAGGACGGTGAACACTTAAAGAAAACAGCTCTCAAAGACCCAAAAGCAACTTTTGTTATTCACTATGTTTCAGTTGCAATGAAACGTGACATTTCACTAAAATCAATCTAAATCAGCTATGCATTGCAAAAGAAAGAAAAAGATATCAAAAATTCATTGTTACAACATGCTTTACAACAAATATGAAATCATTATTTATGAAAAAATCTGAACGTTCACATAGGACGGTGAACACTTAAAGAAAACAGCTCTCAAAGACCCAAATGCAACTTTTAAGCTTACAAAGCTCTTAGAAAGCATTTTTCTTCTGATTTCTACTCTTTGCAATGAAACGTGACTTTTCACTAAAATCTCTCAAAATAAGCTATGAATTGCAAAAGAAAGCAAAGAAAGCCTAAATTAATTGTAACTACATGCTTTCTTAACAACTGAATACATCTGAACATAAGACTGTGCAATTTTAATGAAACATCTCTAAAGGGCCCAAAAGCATTTTTTAAGCTTACAAAGCTCTTAGAAGTCATTTTTCATCAGATTTCTAATCTTTGCAATGAAACGTGACTTTTCACTAAAATCACTCAAAAGCAGCTATTTATTGCAAAAGAAAGTCTTACAAGCCAAAATTCATTAATACAACATGCTTGCATGCGTTACAACAAATATGCAGTCATTTTTAATGAATAAATAGGAACGTTAACATAGAACTGTGAAAACTTCACAAAACAGCTCTCAAAGACCCAAAAGCAACTTTTGATATGCACTATGTTTCATTTGCAATGAAACGTGACATTTCACTAAAATCAATCTAAATCAGCTATGCATTGCAAAAGAAAGAAAAAGAAAGCAAAAATTCATTGTTATAACATGCTTTATAACAAATATGAAATCATTATTAATGAAAAAATCTGAACGTTCACATAGGACGGTGAACACTTAAAGAAAACAGCTCTCAAAGACCCAAATGCAACTTTTAAGCTTACAAAGCTCTTAGAAAGCATTTTTCTTCTGATTTCTACTCTTTGCAATGAAACGTGACTTTTCACTAAAATCTCTCAAAATAAGGTATGAATTGCAAAAGAAAGCAAAGAAAGCCTAAATTAATTGTAACTACATGCTTTCTTAACAACTGAATACATCTGAACATAAGACTGTGCAATTTTAATGAAACATCTCTAAAGGGCCCAAAAGCATTTTTTAAGCTTACAAAGCTCTTAGAAGTCATTTTTCATCAGATTTCTAATCTTTGCAATGAAACGTGACTTTTCACTAAAATCACTCAAAAGCAGCTATTTATTGCAAAAGAAAGTCTTACAAGCCAAAATTCATTAATACAACATGCTTGCATGCGTTACAACAAATATGCAGTCATTTTTAATGAATAAATATGAAAAAACAAAAATTCATTGTTATAACATGCTTTATAACAAATATGAAATCATTATTAATGAAAAAATCTGAACGTTCACATAGGACGGTGAACACTTAAAGAAAACAGCTCTCAAAGATCCAAATGCAACTTTCAAGCTTACAAAGCTCTAAGAAAGCATTTTTCATCTGATTTCTAATCTTTGAAATGAAACGTGACATTTCACTAAATGCAAAAGAAAAACTTACAAGCCAAAATTCATTGTTACAACATGCTTGTATGCTTTACATCAAAAATGCAGACATTATTAATGAAAAAATCTGACCGTTAACATAGGACTGTTCAAATTTCACGAAAAAGCTCTAAAACCCAAAAGCAACTTTTAAGCTTACAAAGCCCTTAGAAGTCATTTTTCATCAAATTTCTAATCATTGCAATTAAACGTGACTTTTCACTAAAATCACTCAAAAGCAGCTATTTATTGCAAAAGAAAGACTTACAAGCCAAAATTCATTGATACAACATGCTTGCATGCGTTACAACAAATATGCAGTCATTTTTAATGAATAAATATGAACGTTAACATAGAACTGTGAAAACTTCACAAAACAGCTCTCAAAGACCCAAAAGCAACTTTTGATATGCAATATGTTTCATTTGCAATGAAACGTGACATTTCACTAAAATCAATCTAAATCAGCTATGCATTGCAAAAGAAAGAAAAAGAAAGCAAAAATTCATTGTTATAACATGCTTTATAACAAATATGAAATCATTATTAATGAAAAAATCTGAACGTTCACATAGGACGGTGAACACTTAAAGAAAACAGCTCTCAAAGATCCAAATGCAACTTTCAAGCTTACAAAGCTCTAAGAAAGCATTTTTCATCTGATTTCTAATCTTTGAAATGAAACGTGACATTTCACTAAATGCAAAAGAAAAACTTACAAGCCAAAATTCATTGTTACAACATGCTTGCATGCTTTACATCAAAAATGCAGTCATTATTAATGAAAAAATCTGAACGTTAACATAGGACTGTTCAAATTTCACGAAAAAGCTCTAAGACCCAAAAGCAACTTTTAAGCTTACAAAGCCCTTAGAAGTCATTTTTCATCAAATTTCTAATCATTGCAATTAAACATGACTTTTCACTAAAATCACTCAAATGCAGCTATGCATTGCAAAAGAAAGCAAAGAAAGCTTAAATTAATTGTAACTACATGCTTTCTTAATAACTGAATACATCTGAACATAAGACTGCATTTTTCATCAGATTTCTAATCTTTGCAATGAAACGCGACTTTTCACTAAAATCACTCAAAAGCTGCTATTCATTGCAAAAGAAAGACTTAAAGCCAAAATTCATTGTTACAACATGCATGCTTTACAACAATTATGCAGTCATTTTTAATGAATAAATCTGAACGTTAACATGTGAACTCTGAAAACTTCACGAAAGAGCTCTCAAATACAAAGCTCTTAGAAGTCATTTTTCATCAAATTTCTAATCATTGCAATTAAACATGACTTTGAACTAAAATCACTCAAAAGCAGCTATGCATTGCAAAACAAAGCAAAGAAAGCCTAAATTAATTGTAACTACATGCTTTCCTAACAACTGAATACATCTGAACTTAAGGCTGTGAAAACTTCACAAAACAGCTCTCAAAGACCCAAAAGCAACTTTTGTTATGCACTATGTTTCAATTGCAATGAAACGTGACTTTTTACTAACATTACTCAAAATCAGCTATGCATTGCAAAAGAAAGCAAAAATTTATTGTTACAACATGCTTTACAACAAATATGAAATCATTATTAATGATAAAATCTGAACGTTCACATAGGACGGTGAACACTTAAAGAAAACAGCTCTCAAAGACCCAAAAGCAACTTTTGTTATTCACTATGTTTCAGTTGCAATGAAACGTGACATTTCACTAAAATCAATCTAAATCAGCTATGCATTGCAAAAGAAAGAAAAAGATATCAAAAATTCATTGTTACAACATGCTTTACAACAAATATGAAATCATTATTTATGAAAAAATCTGAACGTTCACATAGGACGGTGAACACTTAAAGAAAACAGCTCTCAAAGACCCAAATGCAACTTTTAAGCTTACAAAGCTCTTAGAAAGCATTTTTCTTCTGATTTCTACTCTTTGCAATGAAACGTGACTTTTCACTAAAATCTCTCAAAATAAGCTATGAATTGCAAAAGAAAGCAAAGAAAGCCTAAATTAATTGTAACTACATGCTTTCTTAACAACTGAATACATCTTAACTTAAGACTGTGAAAACTTCACAAAACAGCTCTCAAAGACCCAAAAGCAACTTTTGTTATGCACTATGTTTCAGTTGCAATGAAACGTGACTTTTTACTAACATTACTCAAAATCAGCTATGCATTGCAAAAGAAAGCAAAAATTTATTGTTACAACATGCTTTACAACAAATATGAAAACATTATTAATGAAAAAATCTGAACGTTCACATAGGACGGTGAACACTTAAAGAAAACAGCTCTCAAAGACCCAAATGCAACTTTTAAGCTTGCAAAGCTCTTAGAAAGCATTTTTCTTCTGATTTCTAATCTTTGCAATGAAACGTGACTTTTCACTAAAATCTCTCAAAATAAGCTATGCATTGCAAAAGAAAGCAAAGAAAGCCTAAATTAATTACTACATGCTTTCTTAACAACTGAATACATCTTAACTTAAGACTGTGAAAACTTCACAAAACAGATCTCAAAGACCCAAAAGCAACTTTTGTTATTCACTATGTTTCAGTTGCAATGAAACGTGACATTTCACTAAAATCAATCTAAATCAGCTATGCATTGCAAAAGAAAGAAAAAGATAGCAAAAATTCATTGTTACAACATGCTTTACAACAAATATGAAATCATTATTAATGAAAAAATCTGAACGTTCACATAGGACGGTGAACACTTAAAGAAAACAGCTCTCAAAGATCCAAATGCAACTTTCAAGCTTACAAAGCTCTAAGAAAGCATTTTTCATCTGATTTCTAATCTTTGAAATGAAACGTGACATTTCACTAAATGCAAAAGAAAAACTTACAAGCCAAAATTCATTGTTACAACATGCTTGTATGCTTTACATCAAAAATGCAGACATTATTAATGAAAAAATCTGACCGTTAACATAGGACTGTTCAAATTTCACGAAAAAGCTCTAAAACCCAAAAGCAACTTTTAAGCTTACAAAGCTCTTAGAAGTCATTTTTCATCAGATTTCTAATCTTTGCAATGAAACGTGACTTTTCACTAAAATCACTCAAAAGCAGCTATTTATTGCAAAAGAAAGGCTTACAAGCCAAAATTCATTAATACAACATGCTTGCATGCGTTACAACAAATATGCAGTCATTTTTAATGAATAAATAGGAACGTTAACATAGAACTGTGAAAACTTCACAAAACAGCTCTCAAAGACCCAAAAGCAACTTTTGATATGCACTATGTTTCATTTGCAATGAAACGTGACATTTCACTAAAATCAATCTAAATCAGCTATGCATTGCAAAAGAAAGAAAAGAAAGCAAAAATTCATTGTTATAACATGCTTTATAACAAATATGAAATCATTATTAATGAAAAAATCTGAACGTTCACATAGGACGGTGAACACTTAAAGAAAACAGCTCTCAAAGACCCAAATGCAACTTTTAAGCTTACAAAGCTCTTAGAAAGCATTTTTCTTCTGATTTCTACTCTTTGCAATGAAACGTGACTTTTCACTAAAATCTCTCAAAATAAGGTATGAATTGCAAAAGAAAGCAAAGAAAGCCTAAATTAATTGTAACTACATGCTTTCTTAACAACTGAATACATCTGAACATAAGACTGTGCAATTTTAATGAAACATCTCTAAAGGGCCCAAAAGCATTTTTTTAAGCTTACAAAGCTCTTAGAAGTCATTTTTCATCAGATTTCTAATCTTTGCAATGAAACGTGACTTTTCACTAAAATCACTCAAAAGCAGCTATTTATTGCAAAAGAAAGTCTTACAAGCCAAAATTCATTAATACAACATGCTTGCATGCGTTACAACAAATATGCAGTCATTTTTAATGAATAAATATGAAAAAAACAAAAATTCATTGTTATAACATGCTTTATAACAAATATGAAATCATTATTAATGAAAAAATCTGAACGTTCACATAGGACGGTGAACACTTAAAGAAAACAGCTCTCAAAGATCCAAATGCAACTTTCAAGCTTACAAAGCTCTAAGAAAGCATTTTTCATCTGATTTCTAATCTTTGAAATGAAACGTGACATTTCACTAAATGCAAAAGAAAAACTTACAAGCCAAAATTCATTGTTACAACATGCTTGTATGCTTTACATCAAAAATGCAGACATTATTAATGAAAAAATCTGACCGTTAACATAGGACTGTTCAAATTTCACGAAAAAGCTCTAAAACCCAAAAGCAACTTTTAAGCTTACAAAGCCCTTAGAAGTCATTTTTCATCAAATTTCTAATCATTGCAATTAAACGTGACTTTTCACTAAAATCACTCAAAAGCAGCTATTTATTGCAAAAGAAAGACTTACAAGCCAAAATTCATTGATACAACATGCTTGCATGCGTTACAACAAATATGCAGTCATTTTTAATGAATAAATATGAACGTTAACATAGAACTGTGAAAACTTCACAAACAGCTCTCAAAGACCCAAAAGCAACTTTTGATATGCAATATGTTTCATTTGCAATGAAACGTGACATTTCACTAAAATCAATCTAAATCAGCTATGCATTGCAAAAGAAAGAAAAGAAAGCAAAAATTCATTGTTATAACATGCTTTATAACAAATATGAAATCATTATTAATGAAAAAATCTGAACGTTCACATAGGACGGTGAACACTTAAAGAAAACAGCTCTCAAAGATCCAAATGCAACTTTCAAGCTTACAAAGCTCTAAGAAAGCATTTTTCATCTGATTTCTAATCTTTGAAATGAAACGTGACATTTCACTAAATGCAAAAGAAAAACTTACAAGCCAAAATTCATTGTTACAACATGCTTGCATGCTTTACATCAAAAATGCAGTCATTATTAATGAAAAAATCTGAACGTTAACATAGGACTGTTCAAATTTCACGAAAAAGCTCTAAGACCCAAAAGCAACTTTTAAGCTTACAAAGCCCTTAGAAGTCATTTTTCATCAAATTTCTAATCATTGCAATTAAACATGACTTTTCACTAAAATCACTCAAATGCAGCTATGCATTGCAAAAGAAAGCAAAGAAAGCTTAAATTAATTGTAACTACATGCTTTCTTAATAACTGAATACATCTGAACATAAGACTGCATTTTTCATCAGATTTCTAATCTTTGCAATGAAACGCGACTTTTCACTAAAATCACTCAAAAGCTGCTATTCATTGCAAAAGAAAGACTTAAAGCCAAAATTCATTGTTACAACATGCATGCTTTACAACAATTATGCAGTCATTTTTAATGAATAAATCTGAACGTTAACATGTGAACTCTGAAAACTTCACGAAAGAGCTCTCAAATACAAAGCTCTTAGAAGTCATTTTTCATCAAATTTCTAATCATTGCAATTAAACATGACTTTGAACTAAAATCACTCAAAAGCAGCTATGCATTGCAAAACAAAGCAAAGAAAGCCTAAATTAATTGTAACTACATGCTTTCCTAACAACTGAATACATCTGAACTTAAGGCTGTGAAAACTTCACAAAACAGCTCTCAAAGACCCAAAAGCAACTTTTGTTATGCACTATGTTTCAATTGCAATGAAACGTGACTTTTTACTAACATTACTC
>NW_026265479.1:0-10722 GCF_025860055.1 Xyrauchen texanus | reverse complement strand
CTTTCTTTCACGTATTGTTGTTGGACCCAGCTGCACGGTGATGTTGTGTTCAACAGCAGGGTTGGCTGGAAAGACAAGGAGTTCGGTCTTGGCTGAGTTGAGTTGAATGTGGTGTTCCTTCATCCAGGCTGAGATGTCTGCCAGACAGGCAGCGATTCGAGCAGTCACTGTGGTGTCGCTGGGCTGGAAAGACAAGTAGAGTTAGTGGTCATCAGCATAGCTGATAGATAGATAGATAGATAGATAGATAGATAGATAGATAGATAGATAGATAGATAGATAGATAGATAGATAGATAGATAGATAGATAGACAGATAGAGACAGACAGACAGACAGACAGACAGACAGACAGACAGATAGATAGATAGATAAGACAGATAGATAGAAAGAAAAGACAGACATATAGATAGACAGACAGACAGACAGACAGACAGACGATGATAGATAGATAGATAAGACAGATAGATAGAAAGAAAAGACAGACATATAGATAGACAGACAGACAGACAGACAGACAGACAGATAGATAGATAGAATACATACATAGACAGACAGATAGACAAACAGACAGAGATAGATAGAAAAAGACAGACAGACAGACAGACAGACAGACAGATAGATAGATAGATAAGACAGATAGATAGAAAGAAAAGACAGACATATAGATAGACAGACAGACAGACATATAGACAGACAGACAGACAGACAGATAGATAGATAGATAAGACAGATAGATAGAAAGAAAAGACAGACATATAGATAGACAGACAGACAGACAGACAGACAGACAGACAGATAGATAGAATACATACATAGACAGACAGATAGACAAACAGACAGAGATAGATAGAAAAGACAGATAGACAGACAGACAGATAGATAGATAAGACAGACAGACACAAAGACAGACTGACAGACAGATAGATAGAAAGAAAAGACAGACATATAGATAGACATATAGATAAACAGAAAGATAGACAGATAGACAGATAGACAGATAGATAGATAGATAGATAGACAGATATATAGATAGATAGATAGATAGATAGATAGATAGATAGATAGATAGATAGATAGATAGATAGGATACATACTTACATAAATACATACATAGACAGACAGATAGACAGACAGACAGATAGATAGACAAAGAGACAGACAGTGAATAGATAGATAGACAGAGAGTGGAGAGAGACAAAAAGTGGTGTAACATGTGCCTCTTAGGTTCATTAAAGACCAGAAGTGCTGCTGCATTCTGGATCATTTGGAGAGGTCTAATAGCACATGCAGGAAGGCCTGCAATGAGAGCGTTACAGTAGTCCAGTCTAGTTATGACAAGGCTAACTGAACGAGCAGTTGTGTGGCATGTACAGAGAGGAAGGATCTTATCTTCCTGATATTGTCGAGTGTAAATCTACATGATCTTGCAGTCTTTGAAATGTGGTCAGTGAAATTTAGCTCATCATCAATGGTTACCCCTAGATTTCTGACCGCTTTGGAAGGTGAAACTGTAGTTGGACCCAGCTGCACGGTGATGTTGTGTTCAACAGCAGGGTTGGCTGGAAAGACAAGGAGTTCGGTCTTGGCTGAGTTGAGTTGAATGTGGTGTTCCTTCATCCAGGCTGAGATGTCTGCCAGACAGGCAGCTGATTCGAGCAGTCACTGTGGTGTCGCTGGGCTGGAAAGACAAGTAGAGTTATGCGGTCATCAGCATAGCTGATAGATAGATAGATAGATAGATAGATAGATAGATAGATAGATAGATAGATAGATAGATAGATAATAGATAGATAGATAGATAGATAGACAGACAAAGAGACAGACAGACAGACAGACAGACAGATAGATAGATAGACAGACAAAGAGACAGACAGACAGACAGACAGACAGATAGATAGATAGATAGATAAGACAGATAGATAGAAAAGACAGACATATAGATAGACAGACAGACAGACAGACAGACAGACAGATAGATAGATAGATAAGACAGATAGATAGAAAGAAAAGACAGACATATAGATAGACAGACAGACAGACAGACAGACAGACAGATAGATAGATAGAATACATACATAGACAGACAGATAGACAAACAGACAGAGATAGATAGAAAAGACAGACAGACAGACAGACAGACAGACAGATAGATAGATAGATAAGACAGATAGATAGAAAGAAAAGACAGACATATAGATAGACAGACAGACAGACATATAGACAGACAGACAGACAGACAGATAGATAGATAGATAAGACAGATAGATAGAAAGAAAAGACAGACATATAGATAGACAGACAGACAGACAGACAGACAGACAGACAGACAGACAGATAGATAGAATACATACATAGACAGACAGATAGACAAACAGACAGAGATAGATAGAAAAGACAGATAGACAGACAGACAGATAGATAGATAAGACAGACAGACACAAAGACAGACTGACAGACAGATAGATAGAAAGAAAAGACAGACATATAGATAGACATATAGATAAACAGAAAGATAGACAGATAGACAGATAGATAGATAGATAGATAGATAGATAGATAGATAGATAGATAGATAGATAGATAGATAGATAGATAGACAGACAAAGAGACAGACAGACAGACAGACAGACAGATAGATAGATAGACAGACAAAGAGACAGACAGACAGACAGACAGATAGATAGATAGATAGATAGACAGACAAAGAGACAGACAGACAGACAGACAGACAGACAGACAGATAGATAGATAGATAGATAGATAGATAGATAGATAGATAGATAGATAGATAGATAGATAGATAGATAGACAGACAAAGAGACAGACAGACAGACAGACAGACAGACAGACAGATAGATAGATAGATAGACAGACAAAGAGACAGACAGACAGACAGACAGACAGATAGATAGATAGACAGACAAAGAGACAGACAGACAGACAGACAGACAGACAGACAGACAGACAGATAGATAGATAGACAGACAAAGAGACAGACAGACAGACAGACAGACAGACAGACAGATAGATAGATAGATAGATAGACAGACAAAGAGACAGACAGACAGATATATAGATAGATAGATAGATAGATAGATAGATAGATAGATAGATAGATAGATAAGACAGACAAAGAGACAGACAGACAGACAGACAGACAGACAGACAGACAGACAGACAGATAGATAGATAGATAGATAAGACAGACAGACAGATATTTAGGTAGATAGAAAGATAGATTTACGACTTGCAGATACAAATATATACACACATATACACATAGTGAATTTATTTTGATTAGTTATTTTTATATTTGTTAAACTAAATGTAATTATAGATTAAGGTGTAGTTCTTTTTTACACAGCCTCTGCTTTGGCAATACTGTATCGCTTATATTCATGCCAATAAAGACCCTTTGAATTGTATTGAATTGAATAGTGGACATATTGAAAACTGCACTGTGCAAAACTGCTAAAAAGTGGATATTTTAACAGAGAATCACAGACAGTTTCAATGCTGAACCTTTAGGGGCGTCCACGTGTTTTTAAACATGCAGATTTTATAAATATCTATATGGCCAGTTAAATGGACAGCCTTTATGGTCTCTCATCCGTGTCTAGAAAAGCACTTCATAAATTAAATGAATTATTACTATTATTAATGTTATTATTAGTAGTATTATAGTTTTCTTTGTTATTATCCTTATAAGTCCATCAATACAATTTTCTTCGTTATTGTATAATTCCACCTGAATTATTCACTTTAATACTGTGCTTGCAAAATTTAGAATGACATTAAAAATCATTTCTGCAACAGTACATCTCAGATGTAAAAACTCTTTATCATTTGTGAGCACTTTTCCATAGACTCACATTGTATACCAGTGGGGGAAACAATAAAGGGCCAAGGAGTACGCTTTTAGGTCAGCTGTGTTGGCTACTGAACCAGCGATCGCTCCCAAACTTTGCACACACAATCGGGTCTTTCCACGAGAAACATATTACACTTTTGTGTGCCCAGGCCCAGGGGAACACATTTTATTACAGTAATAATATGCTTAATATAGTCTGATTCTATTAAGCCTCTGTTAAATGATTACATTTAAGGTCACGCTGGCTACTTAACGAGCTTATCGCTCCCAAACTTTGCACACACAATCGGGGTCTTCCCACGAGAAACATATTACACTTTTGTGTGCCCAGCCCCATGGGAACCCGTTTTATTACAGTCAAAATATGCTTAATATAGTCGAGCCTATATAAAGCCTCTGTGAAAGGAGCACGCTTTAGGTCGGCGTGTTGGCTACTTAACCAGCTGATCGCTCCCAAACTTTGCACACGCTTATCGGGTCTTTCCACGAGAAACATATTACACTTTTGTGTGTCCTGCCTCAGGGGAACCCCTATTATTACCGTGATAAATATGCTTAATATGGTCGGGCCAATATAAAGCCTCTGTGAAAGGAGCACGCTTTAGGTCGCCGTGTTGGCTACTGAATCCAGCGATCGCTCCCAAACTTTGCACACGCTATCGGGGTCTTTCCACGAGAAACATATTACACTTTTGTGTGTCCCGCCCAGGGAACCCCTATTATTACCGTGATAAATATGCTTAATATGGTCGGGCCAATATAAAGCCTCTGTGAAAGGAGCACGCTTTAGGTCGCCGTGTTGGCTACTTAACGCAGCTGATCGCTCCCAAACTTTGCACACGCTTATCGGGGTCTTTCCACGAGAAACATATTACACTTTTGTGTGTCCCGCCCCAGTGGAACCGTTTTATTACATTTATGCTTAATATAGGCGGCATGCTTAATATGGAGTGGTGGTGGTGGTGTAGTGGACTAAAGCACATCACTGGTAATCAGAAGGTTGCTGGTTCGATCCCCACAGCCACTACCATTGTGTCCTTGAGCAAGACACTTAATCCAAGTTGCTCCGGGAATTGTCCCTGTAATAAGTGCACTGTAAGTCGCTTTGGATAAAAGCTGCCTGCCAAATGCATAAATGTAAATGTCAATTTCTGCTTGGCACCGCTGAGGTCACAAAAGAGCTGCCGCTAGCATGTCAGGGAGTCACTTTACCTGATCGAAGCTCACTCACAGACTGTGTCGACCATGGCTACCTGTCGGTGCATCACAAAATGGGTGGTTTTCATCCCTATATCCCATAACCTAACCTAACTTCTTAACATAACCAACTTCTAAGCTAATAAAAGTCAAATGTATCATCAAGGCACCATGCTTACGCAAATTAAGATTGCATCACTTTATTCATCTTTAACTGTAAACTTAACCAACTTCTGAACATGACACATTTCCAAACTAAATGCAAGTCACACTGATCAAAAAGACACAACATTTACACAATATAGAGCAAGTTAGACCAGAGGAGAAGTCTGTATTTGAGTCTAAATCAAAACTCTTAAGACCGATCGAGGACAAAGCCAATCAGACAGCTAGAGGATCACATATAGAACACGATACAACGCTTTAAAAAAAAATCGGACCAACGGAACCAAAGTTAAAGAAGATGGCGTGTTTGCCATCGGTGGTTTCTATCCTCTGTCCTGCTCTGGCCTGACCGAGGGCTGCCACGGGCCCCCAAAACACTCCACTCAAACCTACGCCGATCGACTCCAACGCTCCCAAACGCCTCCTAGCACGGTCCCCCGACGCCACCGACGCCAGCGGGAAACCAACCACGCTAGTCAAATTCGCTACAGCACGCACCATATATACGCGGCTATAGCGAAGCCCTCAGATCTCCGCGAGCCGCATCTCCCAGAGTCACGGGCCAATGCTGGTCTTCTCGGCAACCCCAGGCCCACACCGCCAGCACCTTCAGAACAGCAGCCACCCACAGACAAACATTTTTCTATAGACTGACATTGTATGGACTGACGCTCAGCCGCGGGGCCAAGCTTATTACCACGCGCTGGTGGTTGGGAGCAGAGGGATTCAAGCCTTTAAGTTGCATTTTTAAACTTTGAAGGGTCGTTACAAATGTAAATCTTTGTACGCTCCCTAGACGCTATAATTCGAGAGCCCGCTGGTGGATTGTTCCCTTCAATCGATTCCTTGAGTTTTCTTCAGTTGGTCTTAAAAAGGCTTTGAAGTGTGAAAACCCGTCGCAAAAACCACAAAGTTACAATTTTAACTCACTGGAGCCTCAGCCATTTCACGTGATCGCTATTTATTGTTATTATATTGTTTTTAAAGCTCCTCTTGTCACAATAAAATTCATCATCCCTTCACTTGTGAACTCATTTCTAAAATGCAACGGTTATCCGGCTTCATCAAGTTGGCAGAGGTGTGGACTCGAGTCGCGTGACTTGGACTTGACTTGGACTTGACTCGACTCGAGTCACTAATTTGATGACTTGACTACTGCACTCGATAGAATTAAAAAAGACTTACGACTCGACTTAGACTTTGACAGCAATGACCTGCAACTTGACTTGGACTTCAGCCGCCTGACTTGGAAATACTTATACTTTTTAAAACCAAAGATAAGAGTTGTATAATTAAAAAATGTGCAGTAAATCAACGATCAATTTCCCAAATAGACGATTCATTTGATTTTCAAATCTGCATTTCAACGCTCCATATTCAACCAATCAGCTTCCACGTAAAGCTGGACCAAGTTTGAAGATCATGGCAAGCATTTAAGGACTAGGACACAGCAAAAATTATACCAAAGGTGATATAATTGGGATATATTGAATACAGCGCTAAAGGCAACAAAAGGATTGCGACATGTAGAACCTGTGGTTACAAAATTACAGACACCTCGTCGACAACGCCCAATTTTGTGAGGAATCTGAAAATCCACAGACAGAGGTAAGTTGATTTACAGGCTAACAAAGTCTGCATATTGAACCGCAAACTTTTACTGCGGTCGGTAGCATTTAACGCTTTATAGCAATTGGTGTAATGGACAAAATCTTCCCGGTGTTTTATTACCCTGTTGTATGACCTCGATAAAGGAACGCCATTTATTGTGACCACACACGCTGGTGCTTTTTGAGCATAACTGGTTAAAATGTGCATGTAAACACACTCATTCTTTTGCGGACGTGCTGGTCCTCTGTCACGCTTAGCTATATTTATCTAATTATATTGGTCGTGGTTCTAAAAATCACAAATCCGATCATTTACTCGGTTTGTGCACTTTACAGTATAGAACTCGTGATATGCAACTTAAATGTCTGCCCTTAGCCACTGCCTGGTAATATTTCAGATTTCACTCACCAGTTCAGCACGCTCAGCCCTTTCACAGCGTGTTTATAGTAAAAGTTTGGTTTGCCTTAATGTGTGTCCAAAGATAAGATCCATGTATCATCTTTATTACCCTCTTTGGTCTTTACGGGTAGATATCGATAAAAAAAAAGAAAGATAAAATTAGATTTTAAATTAGAAACTTCTAGATAAAATTAGTATACATTTACTATAGTAATTAATACTCTGACACTAATTTGGGCAAAGCACTAATGACTTCTTTAAGACTTGAAGCTAAAAGTTGACGATTTGTAAATTGACTTGGACTTGACTTGGGACTTGCCTGCCTTGACTTGGGACTTGCCTGCCTTGACTTGGGACTTCACTCGGACTTTAATGCAATGACTTGAGACTTACTTGTGACTTGAAAACAATGACTTGGTCCCACCTCTGCAAGTTGGACACGTGGAGAGTTGCAATGTCAAGTCACTTTTTCTGGTTGACTGTAACTTCTATATTATGTCTTTGACGGGCATAAAAAACAAAAATCATTGAAAAGTCAAAAAATGCTTTCATTGTTCAACCTTATATTATTTTTATTATTTATTATTATTTTTTGGCTGTTCATGTTCTGCAATTTTGGACACAATTTAATGTAAGACCTTGGCATGATTATTAATAAAAAAATAAATAAAAAAGTTATCTTTAAGGAAATCTGAATTGATGTGTTGTTATTGTAATCGATGACTCAGCTAGTGAACCGCTGAATGGGCTTTATTGGATTTCAGAGATTTCATTTCAAAGGGCAAAACGCCCTAACAAGTGTGTCATCTCATTATCGTGGCAAGATTCGATGCCGTTTTTATTCTTAAAAGTTTTTCAAGTCCTTCGGTTATTTTCTGATGCATTTGTTTTTGGAACAATTTCTTTAATAGGCTATATTTACTGGACTCAAGTCTGCTCTGCTCACAACACAATAATCTCCTCCTCACAAGCATGCCCCGATAAGTTTCATGAAATGATAATAATAATAAAGGATTGAGTTTATCCCACCCAACAATTCCTACAAAAACATTTCAGCGTTCTTGTGAAAAATGCGCTCATTACCACGCCTCCATTACAGTCGTATTCATGCAAATCTTAAAGGCGCGTATGTGACATTTTTAAACCACTCACAACCTACGTGCAAAAGACTCTTCTACCTTTTCAGCGTTACATTTCCATTGCTCTCTTCTTCTGTTCATCTCTCCTCGTCACATGAATGCAGACGGAATTCTGAATTGATGACACCAAGCTTGGCAAAATCGGACCGACCGTCCTAAAGATTTATCTGTGAAACAATCCAGCCAATCAGATTCGATATGCAAATGAGGGTGGACATAATGAGGGTGGAAGTCGTTTTTACCTCTATACCTAACCCTAACCCTAACCCTAACCCTAACCCTAACCTAACCCTAACCCTAACCCTAACCCTAACCCATTCTTAAAAGTTTTTCAAGTCCTTCGGTTATTTTCTGATGCATTTGTTTTTGGAACAATTTCTTTAATAGGCTATATTTACTGGACTCAAGTCTGCTCTGCTCGCAACACAATAATCTCCTCCTCACAAGCATGCCCCGATAAGTTTCATGAAATGATAATAATAATAAAGGATTGAGTTTATCCCACCCAACAATTCCTACAAAAACATTTCAGCTGCTTCTTGTGAAAAATGCGCTCATTACCACGCCTCCATTACAGTCGATTCATGCAAATCTTAAAGGCGCATGTGACATTTTTAAACCACTCACAACCTACGTGCAAAAGACTCTTCTACCTTTTCAGCTTACATTTCCATTGCTCTCTTCTTCTGTTCATCTCTCCTCGTCACATGAATGCAGACGGAATTCTGAATTCGATGACACCAAGCTTGGCAAAATCGGACCGACCGTCCTAAAGATTTATCTGTGAAACAATCCAGCCAATCAGATTCGATATGCAAATGAGGGTGGACATAATGAGGGTGGAAGTCGTTTTTACCTCTATACCTAACCCTAACCCTAACCCTAACCCTAACCTTACCTAACCCTAACCCTAACCCTAACCCTAACCCTAACCCTAACCTAACCCTAACCCTAACCCTAACCCTAACCCTAACCCTACTAAAGAGCCTTCGGGAAATGTTGTTCCAGGTGGCTCATTATAGTCGATGGCAGGTCACTTAGGACAAGCGATGGCTCGGTCCGGTTCTGTGTGGATTACAGGAAAGTCAACATGGTTGACTTCAAAAGTTTATGCATATTTAATGCCTCGTTTTGACTAACTGCTGTTGCGGCTGGGCACGGCTCACTTTTATTCGACACTGGATTTAACAAAGGGTTATTGGCAGATCCCCTTAAGGCGAGGGCGTGGTTTCTGTGCACTGGGCTTTTTTTATCTCCCCGTCTCTCACTCCAAACACAGAAACAGTAATTACCAGCAATTCATATCAGGTGAATCTTCATATCACTTCCTCTCTCCCCACATTTAAATGCATCCATATGTATTCCCTTTTTGGGATAATCTTGTTTAAAAATACAAACAAGAAAATATGGGGTAGACATTCATCAGATTAAATGTCATCACGATTTTTGGAAGTTACAATTGTTTGAATATGCTGATGATGCTCGCTGATAACATCTGTTTTTTATGTATGAAAATAAACATTAATGATAATGCTCTCTGAAGAAATGTGAATGAATAAATGTAAGCAAACATGCCACTGATATGCAGGCATCCCCGTCATGTTGCAGGAAAGATAGCATGTGGTGGTGTTTTTGTTTTTGTTCTTCTGGTTCTTTTTATTTTTCTATTTTTAAGCTTAACATGCATTAACAACTGAATTGTGACGATGCGAGTTTTAATGCTTTCAGATCTCTAGTGAAATTCTATGTTATGCTCTGCTAATGATTAATCCCTGTGGAGACTGCAGCAGTACTAAGAATATGGTGGTAGAGTACTGTCTGAATACATGGTGAACACAGTCAAACTATAGTCACATTATGTCTGTTAGTTGGACTTTGCTGAAATCACACTGGTACGATTTCAGGCAGACTGAACTGTATACTTGACATTTAAAAAATACAAATTATTGTTATAGTCTGACTGAAATCAAACTTTTAAAGTGCATGTAAATGTACTGATTGTTTACTGTTCTTTTTAGATTGTCCATCTGTAATCTCACTGGTCGGTGCTGTGAAAGTTTGTCTTCAGTTCTACAATCATCAAACACCTTGAGAGAGCTGGACCTGAGTAACAATGACCTGCAGGATTCAGGAGTGAAGCTGCTCTCTGATGCATTGAAGACTACAAACTGTAACCTGAGGTATTGAACAACATAAAAGATTTCCTTAAGAATAATGAAAATGTATTTCATTGTTTTACTACACAAATATTATCCCCTCATATCAGTTTTGAATAAACACTAAATCTAAAATGCTACTATATGTAAAATCTGAGCAGAGTGTATGACATGAGATCTCTT
>NW_026265478.1:0-10787 GCF_025860055.1 Xyrauchen texanus | reverse complement strand
TTGTAGGTTTTCGCAAATTTTCAACGTACGGGAAAATCCATCATGGCGAAGTTATGGGTTCTTGAGGCTTTTTGTTCCCCATGAGGAATGAGGCATGTACACCAAATTTCAGAAGATTTGGACAAATGGCGGAAATTGTATCACTTTGAATTTTGTTTTTTGGGCGTGGCCTGTAGCGCCACCTATGGGCGAATGTGGGCCATTCTTGGTTTGGGGGTACCGCTGGCATGGAGTATCAATGTGCCAATTTAGAAAATTTTTGACCAGTGACTTTTGAGCTATTGGGGCTCAAGGAGAATAATAATAATAATAATAATAAATATAGCTGCAAGCAGCAATGCGGATTCCTCCTCAAAATGGCAAATCATTTCAAATTGATCAGTAGAGGGTTGGGGTTAAACCCTCTCAATGGATGAATCCAAAAACATGTATTTCTGTCTGAATCCTAAACTAAACATTTTCAGTCTACAGGAAAATCCATCATACCTTATGGATCCTTGAGGCGCTTTTTGTTCCCAATGAGAAATGAGGCATGTACACCAAGATTCAAAAGAATTGGTTAAATGGCGTGGAAATGGTATCACTTTGAAAATATTTTTTGGGGCGTGGCCTGTAGCACTCCTATGGGCAAATGTGGGTCATTCTTGGTTTGTGGGTTCCTGTTGGCCTGTAGTATCAATGTACATAATTAGAAAATATTTGACCAGAAAATGGGACTTTGGGAATTACCTGTAGCTCTCTAGGGGTGAATGTTGGCCATTCTTGGTTTGAGGGTTCCTGTTGACCTGTAGTATCAATGTACCAAATTAGAACATTTTTGACCATAAATGGGAATTTCGGCATGGCCTCTAGTGCTCCCTAGGGCTTAATGTTGGCCATTCTTTGTTTGTGGGTTCCTGTTGGCCAGTAGTATCAATGTACCATATTAGAAAATTTTTGACCAGAAAACGAAATTTTGGGAGTGGCCTGTAGCTCTCTAATGGCTTAATGTGGGCCATACTTGGTTTGTGGGTTCCTGTTGGCCTGTAGTATCAATGTACCAAATTATAACTTTTTGACCAGAAAATGGGAATTTCGGCTTGGCTCTAGCCACCTAGTGGTGAATGTCGGTCATTCTTGGTTTGTGGATTCCTTTGGCCTGTACTATTAATGTACCAAATTAGAACATTTTTGACCAGAAAATGGGAATTTCGGCATGGCCTGTAGTGCTCCCTAGGGCTTAATGTTGGCCATTCTTGGTTTGAGGGTTCCTGTTGACCTGCAGTATCAATGTACCAAATTAGAACGCTTTTGACCAGAAAACTAAATTTTGAGTAGCTCTGTAGCTCTCTAAGGGCTTAATGTGGGCCACACTTGGTATGTGGGTTCCTGTTGGCCTGTAGTATCAAAGTACCAAATTAGAAAATTTTTGACCAGAAAATGGGAATTTTGGCTTGTCCTGTAGTGCTCCCTAGTGGCTTAATGTCGGTCATTCTTGGTTTGTGGATTCCTGTTGGCCTGTACTATTCTTTGTACCGAATTAGAACATTTTTGACCAGAAAATGGGAATTTTGGCTTGTCCTGTAGTGCCCCTAGTGGCTTATGTCGGTCATTCTTGGTTTGTGGATTCCTGTTGGCCTGTACTATTAATTTACCAAATTAGAACATTTTTGACCAGAAAATGGGAATTTTGGCATGGCCATTCTTTGCACAGTACTTCAGAGTGATGTCATCTTTAAGCATGTTAGGTTTGAAAACCATCAGTCAAAATTACATTTGATTTATTGACACGTATATATTGTTAAAATTTGGACATTTACATAAACACTCTTTCAGCCATTTTGTATCGTGATTCATTTTTCCTAAGTAACGCTTTCAAGGATGTCCATTCTACACATGTGTACCAAATTTCAAGTCAATTGAGCTACGGTTCAGGAGAAGAAGAGTTTTGTAGGTTTTCGAAATTTTCAACGCACGGGAAAATCCATCATGGCGAAGTTATGGGTTCTTGAGGCTTTTTGTTCCCCATGAGGAATGAGGCATGTACACCAAATTTCAGAAGATTTGGACAAATGGCGTGGAAATTGTATCACTTTGAATTTTGTTTTTTGGGCGTGGCCTGTAGCGCCACCTATGGGCGAATGTGGGCCATTCTTGGTTTGGGGGTACCGTGGCATGGAGTATCAATGTGCCAATTTAGAAAATTTTTGACCAGTGACTTTTGAGCTATTGGGGCTCAAGGAGAATAATAATAATAATAATAATAATAATAATAATAATAATAATTACAATAGATTCCTCCACGAGAATCTAATTAAGCTGCAAGGCAATGCGGATTCCTCCTCAAAATGGCAAATCATTTAAAATTGATCAGTAGAGGGTTGGGGTTAAACCTCCCAATGGATGAATCCAAAAACATGTATTTCTGTCTGAATCCTAAACTAAACATTTTCAGTGTACAGGAAAATCCATCATCGACCTTATGGATCCTTGAGGCTTTTTTGTTCCCAATGAGAAATGAGGCATGTACACCAAGTTTCAGAAGAATTGGTTAAATGGCATGGAAATGGTATCACTTTGAAAATATTTTTTGGGGCGTGGCCTGTAGCGCCACCTATGGGCAAATGTGGGCCATTCTTGGTTTGTGGGTTCCTGTTGGCCTGTAGTATCAATGTACAAAATTAGAAAATATTTGACCAGAAAATGGGAATTTTGGAGTGGCCTGTAGCTGCTCCTAGGGGCTTAATGTGGGCCATTCTTGGTTTGTGGGTTCCTGTTGGCCTGTAGTATCAATGTACCAAATTAGAAAATGTTTGACCAGAAAATGGGACTTTGGGATTACCTTAGCTCCTAATGGCTAATGTTGGCATTCTGGTTTGTGGGTTCCTGTTGGCCTGTAGTATCATGTACCAAATTAGAACATTTTGACCAGAAAATGGAATTTCGCATGGCCTGTAGCTTCTAGGGTGAATGTTGGCCATTCTTGGTTTGTGGGTTCCTGTTGGCCTGTAGTATCAATGTACCAAATTAGAACATTTTTGACCAGAAAATGGGAATTTTGGCGTGGCCTGTAGCTGCCCTAGTGGCTAATGTCGGCCATTCTTGGTTTGTGGATTCCTGTTGGCCTGTAGTACCATTGTACCAAATTAGAACATTTTTGACCAGAAAATGGGAATTTCGGCATGGCCTGTAGCTTCCTAGCTTAATGTTGGCCATTCTTTATGCAGTACTTCAGAGTGATGTCATCTTGAAGCATGTTAGGTTTGAAAACCATCAGTCAAAATTACATTTGATTTATTGACACGTATATATTGTTAAAATTTGGACATTTACATAAACACTCTTTCAGCCATTTTGTATCGTATTCATTTTTCCTAAGTAACGCTTTCAAGGATGTCCATTCTACACATGTGTACCAAATTTCAAGTCAATTGGAGCTACGGTTCAGGAGAAGAAGAGTTTTGTAGGTTTTCGCAAATTTTCAACGCACGGGAAAATCCATCATGGCGGAAGTTATGGGTTCTTGAGGCTTTTTTGTTCCCCATGAGGAATGAGGCATGTACACCAAATTTCAGAAGATTTGGACAAATGGTGGAAATTGTATCACTTTGAATTTTGTTTTTTGGGCGTGGCCTGTAGCGCCACCTATGGGCTGAATGTGGGCCATTCTTGGTTTGGGGGTACCATGGCATGGAGTATCAATGTGCCAATTTAGAAAATTTTTGACCAGTGACTTTTGAGCTATTGGGGCTCAAGGAGAAGTAATAATAATAATAATAATAATAAATATAGCTGCAAGCAGCAATGCGGATTCCTCCTCAAAATGGCAAATCATTTAAAATTGATCAGTAGATGGTTGGGGATAAACCTCCCAATGAAGGAATTCAAAAACATGTCTTTGTCTGAATCCTAAACTAAACATTTTCAATGTACAGGAAAATCCATACATGACCTTATGGATCCTTGAGGCTTTTTTGTTCCCAATGAGAAATGAGGCATGTACACCAAGTTTCAGAAGAATTGGACAAATGGCGTGGAAATGGTATCACTTTGAAAATATTTTTTGGGGCGTGGCCTGTAGCACCACCTATGGGCAAATGTGGGCCATTCTTGGTTTGTGGGTTCCTGTTGGCCTGTAGTATCAATGTACAAAATTAGAAAATATTTGACCAGAAAATGGGAATTTTGGAGTGGCCTGTAGTGCCTCTAGGGGCTTAATGTGGGCCATTCTTGGTTTGTGGGTTCCTGTTGGCCTGTAGAATCAATGTACCAAATTAGAAAATGTTTGACCAGAAAATGGGACTTTTGGGAATTACCTGTAGCTCTCTAATGGCTTAATGTTGGCCATTCTTGGTTTGTGGGTTCCTGTTGGCCTGTAGTATCATTGTACCAAATTAGAACATTTTTGACCAGAAAATGGGAATTTTGGCATGGCCTGTAGCTCCCTAGTGGTGAATGTTGGCCATTCTTGGTTTGTGGGTTCCTGTTGGCCTGTAGTATCAATGTACCAAATTAGAACATTTTTGACCAGAAAATGGGAATTTTGGCTTGGCCTTTAGTGCTCCTAGTGGCTTAATGTCGGCCATTCTTGGTTTGTGGGTTCCTGTTGGCCTGTAGTACCATTGTACCAAATTAGAACATTTTAGACCAGAAAATGGGAATTTCGGCATGGCCTGTAGCTTCCTAGGGCTTAATGTTGGCCATTCTTTGCACAGTACTTCAGAGTGATGTCATCTTGAAGCATGTTAGGTTTGAAAACCATCAGTCAAAATTACATTTGATTTATTGACACGTATATATTGTTAAAATTTGGACATTTACATAAACACGCTCTTTCAGCCATTTTGTATCGTGATTCATTTTTCCTAAGTAACGCTTTCAAGGATGTCCATTCTACACATGTGTACCAAATTTCAAGTCAATTGGAGCTACGGTTCAGGAGAAGAAGAGTTTTGTAGGTTTTCGCAAATTTTCAACGCACGGAAAATCCATCATGGCGGAAGTTATGGGTTCTTGAGGCTTTTTGTTCCCCATGAGGAATGAGGCATGTACACCAAATTTCAGAAGATTTGGACAAATGGCGGAAATTGTATCACTTTGAATTTTGTTTTTTGGGCGTGGCCTGTAGCGCCACCTATGGGCGTAATGTGGGCCATTCTTGGTTTGGGGGTACCGCTGGCATGGAGTATCAATGTGCCAATTTAGAAAATTTTTGACCAGTGACTTTTTGAGCTATTGGGGCTCAAGGAGAAGTAATAATAATAATAATAATAATAAATATAGCTGCAAAGCAGCAATGCGGATTCCTCCTCAAAATGGCAAATCATTTAAAATTGATCAGTAGATGGTTGGGGTTAAACCCTCTCAATGGATGAATCCAAAAACATGTATTTCTGTCTGAATCCTAAACTAAACATTTTCAGTGTACAGGAAAATCCATACATGACCTTATGGATCCTTGAGGCTTTTTTGTTCCCAATGAGAAATGAGGCATGTACACCAAGATTCAGAAGAATTGGTTAAATGGCGTGGAAATGGTATCACTTTGAAAATATTTTTTGGGGCGTGGCCTGTAGCACCACCTATGGTCGAATGTGGGCCATTCTTGGTTTGTGGGTTCCTGTTGGCCTGTAGTATCAATGTACAAAATTAGAAAATATTTGACCAGAAAATGGGAATTTTGGAGTGGCCTGTAGTGCTCCCTAGGGGCTTAATGTGGGCCATTCTTGGTTTGTGGGTTCCTGTTGGCCTGTAGAATCAATGTACCAAATTAGAAAATGTTTGACCAGAAAATGGGACTTTGGGAATTACCTGTAGCTCTCTAATGGCTTAATGTTGGCCATTCTTGGTTTGTGGGTTCCTGTTGGCCTGTAGTATCATTGTACCAAATTAGAACATTTTAGACCAGAAAATGGGAATTTCGGCATGGCCTGTAGCTCCTCTAGGGTGAATGTTGGCCATTCTTGGTTTGTGGGTTCCTGTTGGCCTGTAGTATCAATGTACCAAATTAGAACATTTTTGACCAGAAAACGGGAATTTTGGCGTGGCCTTTAGCTGCTCCTAGTGGCTTAATGTCGGCCATTCTTGGTTTGTGGGTTCCTGTTGGCCTGTAGTACCATTGTACCAAATTAGAACATTTTAGACCAGAAAATGGGAATTTCGGCATGGCCTGTAGTGCTTCTCTAGGGGCTTAATGTTGGCCATTCTTTATGCAAGTACTTCAGAGTGATGTCATCTTGAAGCATGTTAGGTTTGAAAACCATCAGTCAAAATTACATTTGATTTATTGACACGTATATATTGTTAAAATTTGGACATTTACATAAACACGCTCTTTCAGCCATTTTGTATCGTGATTCATTTTTCCTAAGTAACGCTTTCAAGGACTGTCCATTCTACACATGTGTACCAAATTTCAAGTCAATTGAGCTACGGTTCAGGAGAAGAAGAGTTTTGTAGGTTTTCGCAAATTTTCAACGCATCGGAAAATCCATCATGGCGGAAGTTATGGGTTCTTGAGGCTTTTTGTTCCCCATGAGGAATGAGGCATGTACACCAAATTTCAGAAGATTTGGACAAATGGCTGGAAATTGTATCACTTTGAATTTTGTTTTTTGGGCGTGGCCTGTAGCGCCACCTATGGGCGTAATGTGGGCCATTCTTGGTTTGGGGGTACCGCTGGCATGGAGTATCAATGTGCCAATTTAGAAAATTTTTGACCAGTGACTTTTGAGCTATTGGGGCTCAAGGAGAAGAATAATAATAATAATAATAAATATAGCTGCAAAGCAGCAATGCGATTCCTCCTCAAAATGGCAAATCATTTCAAATTGATCAGTAGAGGGTTGGGGTTAAACCTCTCAATGGATGAATCCAAAAACATGTATTTCTGTCTGAATCCTAAACTAAACATTTTCAGTCTACAGGAAAATCCATCATACCTTATGGATCCTTGAGGCGTTTTTGTTCCCAATGAGAAATGAGGCATGTACACCAAGATTCAAAAGAATTGGTTAAATGGCATGGAAATGGTATCACTTTGAAAATATTTTTTGGGGCGTGGCCTGTAGCGCTCCTATGGGCAAATGTGGGTCATTCTTGGTTTGTGGGTTCCTGTTGGCCTGTAGTATCAATGTACATAATTAGAAAATATTTGACCAGAAAATGGGACTTTTGGGAATTACCTGTAGCTCCCTAGGGTGAATGTTGGCCATTCTTGGTTTGAGGGTTCCTGTTGACCTGTAGTATCAATGTACCAAATTAGAACATTTTTGACCATAAAATGGGAATTTCAAGTGGCCTCTAGTGCTCCCTAGGGCTTAATGTTGGCCATTCTTTGTTTGTGGGTTCCTGTTGGCCAGTAGTATCAATGTACCATATTAGAAAATTTTTGACCAGAAAACGAAATTTTGGGAGTGGCCTGTAGCTCTCTAATGGCTTAATGTGGGCCATACTTGGTTTGTGGGTTCCTGTTGGCCTGTAGTATCAATGTACCAAATTATAACTTTTTGACCAGAAAATGGGAATTTCGGCTTGGCCTCTAGCCACCTAGTGGTGAATGTCGGTCATTCTTGGTTTGTGGATTCCTTTGGCCTGTACTATTAATGTACCAAATTAGAACATTTTTGACCAGAAAATGGGAATTTCGGCATGGCCTGTAGTGCTCCCTAGGGCTTAATGTTGGCCATTCTTGGTTTGAGGGTTCCTGTTGACCTGCAGTATCAATGTACCAAATTAGAACGCTTTTGACCAGAAAACTAAATTTTGAGTAGCCTGTAGCTCTCTAAGGGCTTAATGTGGGCCACACTTGGTATGTGGGTTCCTGTTGGCCTGTAGTATCAAAGTACCAAATTAGAAAATTTTTGACCAGAAAATGGGAATTTTGGCTTGTCCTGTAGTGCTCCCTAGTGGCTTAATGTCGGTCATTCTTGGTTTGTGGATTCCTGTTGGCCTGTACTATTCTTGTACCGAATTAGAACATTTTTGACCAGAAAATGGGAATTTTGGCTTGTCCTGTAGTGCCCCTAGTGGCTGATGTCGGTCATTCTTGGTTTGTGGATTCCTGTTGGCCTGTACTATTAATTTACCAAATTAGAACATTTTTGACCAGAAAATGGGAATTTTGGCATGGCCATTCTTTGCACAGTACTTCAGAGTGATGTCATCTTTAAGCATGTTAGGTTTGAAAACCATCAGTCAAAATTACATTTGATTTATTGACACGTATATATTGTTAAAATTTGACATTTACATAAACACCTCTTTCAGCCATTTTGTATCGTGATTCATTTTTCCTAAGTAACGCTTTCAAGGATGTCCATTCTACACATGTGTACCAAATTTCAAGTCAATTGAGCTACGGTTCAGGAGAAGAAGAGTTTTGTAGGTTTTCGAAATTTTCAACGTGACGGGAAAATCCATCATGGCGAAGTTATGGGTTCTTGAGGCTTTTTGTTCCCCATGAGGAATGAGGCATGTACACCAAATTTCAGAAGATTTGGACAAATGGCGGAAATTGTATCACTTTGAATTTTGTTTTTTGGGCGTGGCCTGTAGCGCCACCTATGGGCGTAATGTGGGCCATTCTTGGTTTGGGGGTACCATGGCATGGAGTATCAATGTGCCAATTTAGAAAATTTTTGACCAGTGACTTTTGAGCTATTGGGGCTCAAGGAGAAGAATAATAATAATAATAATAAATATAGCTGCAAAGCAGCAATGCGGATTCCTCCTCAAAATGGCAAATCATTTCAAATTGATCAGTAGATGGTTGGGGTTAAACCCTCCCAATGGATGAATTCAAAAACATGTATTTCTGTCTGAATCCTAAACTAAACATTTTCAGTGTACAGGAAAATCCATACCATACCTTATGGATCCTTGAGGCTTTTTTGTTCCCAATGAGAAATGAGGCATGTACACCAAGATTCAGAAGAATTGGTTAAATGGCGTGGAAATGGTATCACTTTGAAAATATTTTTTGGGGCGTGGCCTGTAGCACCACCTATGGGCAAATGTGGGTCATTCTTGGTTTGTGGGTTCCTGTTGGCCTGTAGTATCAATGTACAAAATTAGAAAATATTTGACCAGAAAATGGGACTTTGGGAATTACCTGTAGCTCCCTAGGGGTGAATGTTGGCCATTCTTGGTTTGAGGGTTCCTGTTGACCTGTAGTATCAATGTACCAAATTAGAACATTTTTGACCATAAATGGGAATTTCAAGGGCCTCTAGTGCTCCCTAGGGCTTAATGTTGGCCATTCTTTGTTTGTGGGTTCCTGTTGGCCAGTAGTATCAATGTACCAAATTAGAAAATGTTTGACCAGAAAATGGAATTTTGGGAGTGGCCTGTAGCTCCCTAATGGCTAATGTTGGCCATTCTTGGTTTGTGGGTTCCTGTTGGCCTGTAGTACCATTGTACCAAATTAGAACATTTTAGACCAGAAAATGGGAATTTCGGCATGGCCTGTAGCTCTCTAGGGGTGAATGTTGGCCATTCTTGGTTTGTGGGTTCCTGTTGGCCTGTAGTATCAATGTACCAAATTAGAACATTTTTGACCAGAAAACGGGAATTTTGGCGTGGCCTTTAGCTGCTCCTAGTGGCTTAATGTCGGCCATTCTTGGTTTGTGGGTTCCTGTTGGCCTGTAGTACTCATTGTACCAAATTAGAACATTTTAGACCAGAAAATGGGAATTTCGGCATGGCCTGTAGCTTCCTAGGGGCTTAATGTTGGCCATTCTTTGCAAGTACTTCAGAGTGATGTCATCTTGAAGCATGTTAGGTTTGAAAACCATCAGTCAAAATTACATTTGATTTATTGACACGTATATATTGTTAAAATTTGGACATTTACATAAACACTCCTTTCAGCCATTTTGTATCGTGATTCATTTTTCCTAAGTAACGCTTTCAAGGATGTCCATTCTACACATGTGTACCAAATTTCAAGTCAATTGGAGCTACGGTTCAGGAGAAGAAGAGTTTTGTAGGTTTTCGCAAATTTTCAACGTACGGGAAAATCCATCATGGCGGAAGTTATGGGTTCTTGAGGCTTTTTGTTCCCCATGAGGAATGAGGCATGTACACCAAATTTCAGAAGATTTGGACAAATGGCATGGAAATTGTATCACTTTGAATTTTGTTTTTTGGGCGTGGCCTGTAGCGCCACCTATGGGCGAATGTGGGCCATTCTTGGTTTGGGGGTACCGCTGGCATGGAGTATCAATGTGCCAATTTAGAAAACTTTTGACCAGTGACTTTTGAGCTATTGGGGCTCAAGGAGAATAATAATAATAATAATAATAATAATAATAAATATAGCTGCAAAGCAGCAATGCGGATTCCTCCTCAAAATGGCAAATCATTTAAAATTGATCAGTAGATGGTTGGGGATAAACCCTCCCAATGAAGGAATTCAAAAACATGTACTTCTGTCTGAATCCTAAACTAAACATTTTCAATGTACAGGAAAATCCATACCGACCTTATGGATCCTTGAGGCTTTTTTGTTCCCAATGAGAAATGAGGCATGTACACCAAGTTTCAGAAGAATTGGACAAATGGCGTGGAAATGGTATCACTTTGAAAATATTTTTTGGGGCGTGGCCTGTAGCACCACCTATGGTCAAATGTGGGCCATTCTTGGTTTGTGGGTTCCTGTTGGCCTGTAGTATCAATGTACAAAATTAGAAAATATTTGACCAGAAAATGGGAATTTTGGAGTGGCCTGTAGCTCTCCTAGGGGCTGAATGTGGGCCATTCTTGGTTTGAGGGTTCCTGTTGACCTGTAGAATCAATGTACCAAATTA
>NW_026265477.1:0-10809 GCF_025860055.1 Xyrauchen texanus | reverse complement strand
TGATTTGCCACATGTGAAGAGGCTGGCAGGCTCTGTAAGAGCATACCTCAATATGGGGTAAAAGTTGCACCCCTGGGGGCAGGAGCTGCCCAAAAATGCCCCAATTGACTTATAATGGTGTAGGACGGCCCATGAAATGAAAAGGCATAGGGATTTGTATTGAACATAGCTCTGGATCACAGTGTCATAGAGACGAGGGGTGGGCTCATTTTACTCAGACGACCAATCAGTCTCTCAGGATCATTGTGAAGCTATCAAGCCACGCCCTAGCAACCATTAAGAGCACCTTAGCAACAAGTCCCATACACTTCTATTCAAACAGATCAAAGGGATATCTCCGGATAGAAGTGTCATAGAAACACAAGGGTGGTCTCGTTTGACTCGGGACAGCAAACAGCCAATCATGCATCAAATCAACACTTCCTAGCCCCTCCCTAGCAACCATTGTCAAGCACCTTAACAACCAAAATCCATAGAGGGATATCTTCCATTCTGAATGTCACAGAGGCATGGGAGTTGGTTTATATCATTCATACTGACAAGCAGCCTTTGGAGATTCATGATTGGCAGCTGCCAAGCCACTCCCTAGCAACTACACAGAGTACCCTAGCAACCGTTTAGCAGTAACTATATCTCTGCACCAGAAAATCGGAGAGACTTCTGGGTTGATTTATTTCAATCAGGATGGCAAGGACACTTGATTAGTATCACTATGGTAACTGCCTAGCAACCACATGGGGTTACCCTAGCAACCGAGTAACAAATCACATATCTCTGCACCAGAAAACAGTACAGATTTTTGGGTTGACTTATTTCACTCAGGATGGAAAGGAGCCATGTATTGTATTACCTTGCTAACTGCATAGCAACCACATGGGCTTACCCTAGCAACCTAGTAACAAATCACATATTTCTGCACCAGAAAATTATACAGACTTCTGGGTTGATTTATTTATGACCACAATTTCTGTTCTTTTCAAGCAGGCTATTTGACGAGTTTTGCCACGGCAAGCACCACTCACATTTTCTTCAGGAAATGTACCTATCTAGTTATTATTATTCTTCTTAGCGGTGAAATTTCTATACGCTACTCCTCCTAGAGCTTTAACTCCACATACTCCAAACTCGGCACAGACACTCAAACTGGTCTGACTCGAGTTGCTATATCTTTTCTAACTGATCGGACTTACGGTTTTCCTAAAAATGACGATCAAACTCGGAAAAAACTCCCATTGACTTAACATTGCGGAATGTTCAGAAATTTAAATCTCAACTGACATTTTCACACACACAGACAAAAAGGGCCTGTCAGCCCTGTGTCTCTCCCTCTCTCTCTCCCTCAGAGGATTTCTTTTATCAAGCAGCCAAAAAGTAATGACCTAAAATCTTCATAGCCACACGCTAAAACATGCTAAAAACATGCTAGCATCATGCTTAACACATGTTAGCATTGACTCGCGAAGTGCTAAAAAAGGCTAAAAATGTGCTAGCATCATGTTAAAATCGCCTAGCGAAGTGCTAAAACATGCTAAAAACGTGCTAGCATCATGCTAACACATGCTAGCATCACCTAGCGAAGTGCTAAACAATGCTAAAAACGTGATAGCATCAAGCTAACAAATGCTAGCATTGCCTAGCGAAGTGTTAAAACATGCTTAAAACGTCTTAGCATCATGTTAACACATGCTTAAAATCACCTAGCGAAGTGCTTAAAAATGCTAAAAACATGCTTAGCATCATGCTTAACACATGCTTAGCATCGCCTAGCGAAGTGCTAAAACATGCTAAAAACGTGCTTAGCATCATGCTTAACACATGCTTAGCATCGCCTAGCGAAGTGCTTAAAAATGCAAAAAATGTGCTTAGCATCATGTTAACACATGTTAGCATCGCCTAGCGAAGTGTTAAGACATGCTAAAAACGTGCTAGCATCATGCTTAACACTTGCTAGCATCGCCTAGCGAAGTCGCTGAGACATGCTAAAAACATGCTAAGCATCATGCTAACACATGCTAACATCGCCTAGCGAAGTGCTAAAAAATGCTAAAAATGTGCTAAAATCATGCTAACACATGTTAGCATCGCCTAGCGAAGTGCTAAGACATGCTAAAAACGTGCTTAGCGTCATGCTTAACACATGCTTATCATCGCCTAGCAAAGTGCTAAAAAATGCTAATAACGTGCTAATATCATGCTTAACACATGCTAACATCGCCTAGCGAAGTGTTAAAACATGCTAAAAATGTGTTAGCATCATGCTAACACATGTTAACATCGCCTAGCGAAGTGCAAAAATGCTAAAAACATGCTAGCATCATGCTAACACATGCTAGCATCGCCTAGCGAAGTGTTAAAACATGCTAAAAACGTGCTAGCATCATGCTAACACATGTTAGCATCGCCAAGCAAAGTGCTAAAAGATGCTAAAAACGTGCTAGCATTACGCTAACACATGATAGCATCACCTAGTGAAGTACTAAAAAATGCTAAAAACGTGCTAGCATCTATCTGTCTGTCTATCTATCTACCTATCTATCTGAGGGTCAATATCTATCTATCTATCTATTTGAGGGTCAATATCTATCTATCTATCTATCTATCTATTTGAGGGTCAATATCTATCTATCTATCTATCTGAGGGTAAATATCTATCTATCTCTATCTATCTATCTGAGTGTCTATCTATCTATCTATCTATCTAGCAACTAATTTAAACTTTAAACTCATTTAAACTATAAACTACTTTAAACTATAAACTACTTTAAACTCATTTAAACTCATTTAAACTTCAAACTACTTTAAACTATAAACTACTTTAAACTAATTTAAACTTCAAACTACTTTAAACTTCTTCAGACTTTCTGGTCCAAACTTTCACAAGCCAACTTAAAGTTTGTTCTCAAACTTTTAATCTAGTTATTATTCCGATTCTTATTCTTCTTAGCGGTGAAATTTCTATATCCATCTCCTCCTAGAGCTTTAACTCCACATACTCCAAACTCGGCACAGACACTCAAACTGTTCTTACTCGAGTTGCTATATCTTTTCTAACTGATCGGACTTACGGTTTTCCTAAAAATGACGATCAAACTCGGAAAAAACTCCCATTGACTTAACATTGCGGAATGTTCAGAAATTCAAATTCCAACTGACATTTTCACACACACACAGACAAAAAGGGCTTGTCAGCCCTGCATCTCTCCCTCTCTCTCTCCCTCAGAGGATTTCTTTTATCAAGCAGCCAAAAAGTAATGACCTAAAATCTTCATAGCCACACGCTAAAACATGCTAAAAACGTGCTAGCATCTATCTGAGGGTCAATATCTATCTATCTATCTATCTGAGGGTAAATATCTATCTATCTATCTGAGGATAAATATCTATCTATCTATATCTATCTCTTTATATATCTAAGGGTAAATATCTATCTATCTATCTAGCAACTAAGTTAAACTTTTTTAACACTACACTGTAGAACTGGCTCATTAGAGTCATTCATTTGGGAATCAGACTACACTGGTCACACTGTAAGTTTCACATTGTAGATTCAAAAGAACCGGCTCATTAGAGTCATTCATTTGGGAATCAGACTACACTGGTCACACTGTATGTTTCACATTGTAGATTCAAAAGAACCGGCTCATTAGAGTCATTCATTTGGGAATCAGACTACACTGGTCACACTGTATGTTTCACATTGTAGATTCAAAAGAACCGGCTCATTAGAGTCATTCATTTGGGAATCAGACTACACTGGTCACACTGTATGTTTCACATTGTAGATTCAAAAGAACCGGCTCATTAGAGTCATTAATTTGGGAATCAGACTACACTGGTCACACTGTATGTTTCACATTGTAGATTCAAAAGAACCGGCTCATTAGAGTCATTCATTTGGGAATCAGACTACACTGGTCACACTGTATGTTTCACATTGTAGATTCAAAAGAACCGGCTCATTAGAGTCATTAATTTGGGAATCAGACTACACTGGTCACACTGTATGTTTCACATTGTAGATTCAAAAGAACCGGCTCATTAGAGTCATTAATTTGGGAATCAGACTACACTGGTCACACTGTATGTTTCACACTGTAGAGTCAAAAGAACCGGCTCATTAGAGTCATTTGTTTGGGAATCAGTCTACACTGGTAACACATGCTAGCATCGCCTAGCGAAGTGCTAAAACATGCTAAAAAAGTGCTAGCATCATGCTAACACATGCTAGCATCGCCTAGCAAAGTGCTAAAAAATGCTAAAAACGTGCTAGCATCATGCTAACACATGCTAGCATCGCCTAGCGAAGTGCTAAACCATGCTAAAAACGTGCTAGCATCATGCTAACACATGTTAGCATCGCCTAGTGAAGTGCTAGAAAATGCTAAAAACGTGCTAGCATCATGCTAACACATGCTAGCATCGCCTAGCGAAGTGCTAAAACATGCTAAAAACGTGCTAGCATCTATCTGTCTGTCTATCTATCTATCCATCTATCTATCCATCTATCTGAGGGTAAATATCTATCTATCTATCTATCTATCTATCTGAGGGTAAATATCTATCTATCTATCTATCTGAGGGTAAATATCTATCTATCTATCTATCTAACTATCTATCTGAGTGTCTATCTATCTAGCAACTAAGTTAAACTTTAAACTAATTTAAACTACAAACTAATTTAAACTTTAAACTCGTTTAAACTATAAACTACTTTAAACTTCAAACTACTTTAAACTATAAACGACTTTAAACTAATTTAAACTAATTTAAACTAATTTAAACTTCAAACTACTTTAAACTTCTTCAAACTTTCTGGTCCAAACTTTCACAAGCCAACTTAAAGTTTGTCTCGACGAACTTTTTCTAGTTAAGTTGGCTTGTGAGAGCCAACTTACTGAAATCCTATTTAAACTTATTATTATTATTATTATTATTATTATTATTCTTCTGAGACTAAAATTACCAAGACTATCTCCTCCTAGAGCTTTTAAGCTACAGGCACCAAACTCGGCACAGACCTTCAGACTAATCCCGAATAGTGTGCTATATCTTTTCTAACTGATCGGACTTACGGTTTTCCTAAAAATGATGATCAAACTCGGAAAAAACTCCCATTGACTTAACATTGCGGAATGTTCAGAAATTCAAATTCCAACTGACATTTTCACACACACAGACAAAAAGGGCCTGTCAGCCCTGCATCTCTCCCTCTCTCTCTCCCTCAGAGGATTTCTTTTATCAAGCAGCCAAAAAGTAATGACCTAAAATCTTCCTAGCCACACACTAAAACATGCTAAAAACGTGCTAGCATCTATCTGAGGGTCAATATCTATCTATCTATCTAAATATCTATCTATCTATCTATCTATCTATCTATCTATCTATCTATCTGAGGGTAAATATCTATCTCTCTCTCTCTATCTATCTATATCTATCTCTCTATATATCTAAGGGTAAATATCTATCTATCTATCTATCTATCTATCTATCTATCTATCTATCTATCTAGCAACTAAGTTAAACTTTTTTAACACTACACTGTAGAACTGGCTCATTAGAGTCATTCATTTGGGAATCAGACTAAACTGGTCACACTGTATGTTTCACATTGTAGATTCAAAAGAACTGGCTCATTAGAGTCATTAATTTGGGAATCAGACTACACTGGTCACACTGTATGTTTCACATTGTAGATTCAAAAGAACTGGATCATTAGAGTCATTAATTTGGGAATCAGACTACACTGGTCACACTGTATGTTTCACATTGTAGATTCAAAAGAACTGGCTCATTAGAGTCATTAATTTGGGAATCAGACTACACTGGTCACACTGTATGTTTCACACTGTAGATTCAAAAGAACTGGATCATTAGAGTCATTCATTTGGGAATCAGACTACACTGGTCACACTGTATGTTTCACACTGTAGATTCAAAAGAACTGGATCATTAGAGTCATTCATTTGGGAATCAGACTACACTGGTCACACTGTATGTTTCACACTGTAGAGTCAAAAGAACCGGCTCATTAGAGTCATTAATTTGGGAACACACACAGACAAAAAGGGCCTGTCAGCCCTGCATCTCTCCCTCTCTCTCTCCCTCATTGCATAGGGATTTTGTATTGAACATAGCTCTGGATCACAGTGTCATAGAGACAAGGGGGCGGGCTCATTTTACTCAGACGACCAATCAGTCTCTCGGGATCATTGTGAAGCTATCAAGCCACGCCCTAGCAACAATTTAAAGCACCTTAGCAACAACTCCCATAGACTTCTAATGAAAGATATCAAAGGGATATCTCCGGATAGAAGTGTCATAGAAACACAAGGGTGGTCTCGTTTGACTCGGGGCAGCAAACAGCCAATCATGAATCACCTCAACACTTCCTAGCCCCTCCCTAGCAACCATTGTCGAGCACCTTAACAACCAAAATCCATAGAGGGATATCTTCCATTCTGAATGTCACAGAGGCATGGGAGTTGGTTTATATCATTCATACTGACAAGCAGCCTTTGGAGTTTCATAATTGGCAGCTGTCAAGCCACTCCCTAGCAACTAAACAGAGTACCCTAGCAACCGTTTAGCAATAACTATATCTCTGCACCAGAAAATCAGAGAGACTTCTGGGTTCATTTATTTCAAGCAGGATGGCAAGGAGACTTGATAAGTATCACTATGGTAACTGCCTAGCAACCACATGGGGTTACCCTAGCAACCGAGTAACAAATCACATATCTCTGCACCAGAAAATCAGAGAGACTTCTGGATTGATTTATTTCAATCAGGATGGCAAGGAGACTTGATAAGTATCACTATGGTAACTGCCTAGCAACCACATGGGGTTACCTTAGCAACCGAGTAACAAATCACATATCTCTGCATCAGAAAAACGTAGAGACTTCCGGATTGACTTATTTCAATCAGGATGGCAAAGAGACTTCATTAGTATCACTATGGTAACTGCCTAGCAACCAGATGTGGTTACCCTAGCAACCAAGTAACAAATCACATATCTCTGCACCAGATAATCGTAGAGACTTCTGGGTTGATTTATTTCAATCAGGATGTCAAGGAGACTTGATAAATATCACTATGGTAACTGCCTAGCAACCACATTGGGTTACCCTAGCAACCGAGTAACAAATCACATATCTCTGGACCAGAAAATCGTAGAGACTTCTGGGTTGGTTTATTTCAATCAGGATGTCAAGAAGACTTGATAAGTATCACTATGGTGACTGCCTAACAACCAGATGGGGTTACCCTAGCAACCGAGTAACAAATCACATATCTCTGCACCAGAAAATCAGAGAGATTTCTGGGTTGATTTATTTCAATCAGGATGGCAAGGAGACTTGATAAGTATCACTATGGTAACTGCCTAGCAACCAGATGGGGTTACCCTAGCAACCGAGTAACAAATCACATATCTCTGCACCAGATAATCGTAGAGACTTCTGGGTTGATTTATTTCAATCAGGATGTCAAGGAGACTTGACAAGTATCACTATGGTAACTGCCTAGCAACCACATTGGGTTACCCTAGCAACCGAGTAACAAATCACATATCTCTGGACCAGAAAATCGTAGAGACTTCTGGGTTGGTTTATTTCAATCAGGATGTCAAGAAGACTTGATAAGTATCACTATGGTGACTGCCTAACAACCAGATGGGGTTAGCCTAGCAACCGAGTAACAAATCACATATCTCTGCACCAGAAAATCAGAGAGACTTCTGGGTTGATTTATTTCAATCAGGATGGCAAGGAGACTTGATAAGTATCACTATGGTAACTGCCTAGCAACCACATGGGGTTACCTTAGCAACCGAGTAACAAATCACATATCTCTGCATCAGAAAAGCGTAGAGACTTCCGGATTGACTTATTTCAATCAGGATGGCAAGGACACTTCATTAGTATCACTAAGGTAACTGCCTAGCAACCAGATGGGGTTACCCTAGCAACCGAGTAACAAATCAAATATCTCTGCACCAGAAAATCATAGAGACTTCTGGGTTGATTTATTTCAATCAGGATGTCAATGAGACTTGATATGTATCACTATGGTAACGGTCTAGCAACCATATTGGGTTACCCTAGCAACCGAGTAACAATTCACATATCTCTGGACCAGAAAATCGTAGAGACTTCTGGGTTGGTTCATTTCAATCAGGATGTCAAGAACACTTGATAAGTATCACTATGGTGACTGCCTAACAACCAGATGGGGTTACCCTAGCAACCGAGTAACAAATCACATATCTCTGCAACAGAAAATCGTAGAGACTTCTGGGTTGATTTATTTCAATCAGGATGGCAAGAAGACTTGATAAGTATCACTATGGTAACTGCCTAGCAACCATATGGGGTTACCCTAGCAACCGAGTAACAAATCACATATCTCTGCAACTGAACAACATAAAGACTTCTGGCTTTGTTCTTGGGACTCAGGGTAGCAAGGATCAATCCATCCATCAATCAATCCATCCATCTATCTATCTATCTATCTGAGGGTCAATATCTATCTATCTATCTATCTATCTATCTATCTGAGGGTCAATGTCTATCTATCTATCGATCTATCTATCTATCTATCTGAGGGTAAATATCTATCTATCTCTCTATCTGAGTGTCTGTCTATCTATCTATCTATCTATCTATCTATCTATCTAGCAACTAAGTTAAACTTTAAACTACTTTAAACAAATTTAAACTAAACTAATTTAAACTATAAACTACTTTAAACTAATTTAAACTTCAAACTAATTTAAACTACAAACTAATTTATACTTCAAACTAATTTAAACTACAAACTAATTTAAACTATAAACTACTTTAAACTTTAAACTAATTTAAACTAATTTAAACTTCAAACTACTTTAAACTTCTTCAAACTTTCTGGTCCAAACTTTCACAAGCCAACTTAAAGTTTGTCTCGACGAACTTTTTTTTCTAGTTATTATTCCAATTCTTCTTAGCGGTGAAATTTCGGTATCTAACTAATCCTAGAGCTTTTAAGCTACAGGCACCAAACTCGGCACAGACCTTCAGACTAATCCCGAATAGTGTGCTATATCTTTTCTAACTGATCGGACTTACGGTTTTCCTAAAAATGACGATCAAACTCGGAAAAAACTCCCATTGACTTAACATTGCGGAATGTTCAGAAATTTAAATCCCAACTGACATTCACACACACAGACAAAAAGGGCCTGTCAGCCCTGCATCTCTCCCTCTCTCTCTCCCTCAGAGGATTTATTTTATCAAGCAGCCAAAAAGTAATGACCTAAAATCTTCATAGCCACACGCTAAAACATGCTAAAAACGTGCTAGCATCGCCTAGCGAAGTACTAAAATGTGCTAGCATCTTATTAACACATTCTAGCATTGCCTAGCGAAGTGCTAAAACATGCTAAAAAGGTGCTATCATCATGTTAACATCGCCTAGCGAAGTGCTAAAACATTCTAAAAACGTGCTAAAATCATCTAACACATGCTAGCATCACCTAGCGAAGTGCTAAAAAATGCTAAAAAACCTGCTAACATTATGCTAACACAAGCTTCATTGCCTAGCAAAGTGCTAAAACATGCTAATAACCTGCTAGCATCGCCTGCATAGTACTAAAACGTGCTAGCATCTCCTAGCAAAGTGCTAAAACATGCTAGCATCATGATAACACATGCTAGCATCACCTAGCGAAGTGCTAAAAAATGCTAAAAACATGCTAGCATCTATCTGTCTGTCTATCTATCTATCTGAGGGTCAATATCTATCTATCTATCTGAGGGTAAATATCTATCTATCTCTCTCTCTCTCTATCTATCTATCTATCTATCTATCTGAGGGTCCATCTCTCTCTCTCTATCTATCTATCTAGCAACTACTTTAAACTTCAAACTACTTTAAACTAATTCAAACTTTCTGGTCCAAACTTTCACAAGCCAACTTAAAGTTTGTCTCGACGAACTTTTTTTCTAGTTGATTTTCATGTCTTTCAAACATTTTATTTTCAAATTTCAAGAATCTCATTTTCAAGTACTTTAATCATATCTTCCATTCTTTTTTGAAGAATAACAAGTATTTTGTTGGCAGAAAACTTTCATTTGGGTTTTTCCAACTTCCCACCACTGTATAATATCTCTAAAATCATTTTTATGCATTTGCCATGTCTGCCAATACAAATTAAAATTTGCACAAAAAAAAAACAGTATCTTGTAACAGCTTCTTGTTAAAGTGCCAGTATGAACCCACTTTATATCGTTTTGACAATACACAATCTATTATAATCATTTTATGATCTGAAATAATATTAGGGAAAATATTAGCATTACAGACTCTATTCCTTCTGTTATTTGATATATAAAACCTATCTAATCTTGCAGCATGAACCATTCCTTCTGAAACCTTCACCCAAGTATACTGTTTTAAAGAAGGGTTTTCAGTTCTCCATATATCATTTAACTCGAACTTCTTACTAATATTTGCCAAAACAGATGAAGACTGATGGTGTGTTTCTTCATTATTTCTATCCATATTCTAATGTACAATTAAAATCCCCTCCCATAATTACAATATCTTTTGATTTTAATGTCTTTAAAATCTCCCCAATTTTCTTAAAAAGAACACTTCTCTCAGATCCTTTATTATTTGCATAAATATTCACAAAAATGACATTGTAAGTATTATATTTAGCTTTTACAACCAGTAAACGACCTGGCTCTACCTCATGTTCAGTTAAAATGTTAATCTTACAGCTTGGACTAAAACATATAGCTACACCCGAACTAACATTAGAGCCATGAC
>NW_026265476.1:0-73392 GCF_025860055.1 Xyrauchen texanus | reverse complement strand
CTAAAAGAGTGGCGCAAACGGATAGCGTCTTTTTCAAGATGCCTTTCTGTTTGTGTGAATTTCCTGGTTGCTGTTGATACCTTTCCCCGAACCCTCGTGGCTCGAAGATTGGTTCCTGGGGTTTGAGCGCCGCTCACGGCCACGCTCCGCACCAGTTCCTTTCTTCCCGGAGGTGCATGATGAGCTCACGCACTCATGGCAGGCACCTTTTACTGCCCTCACGTGGTCCGTGAGCTCCTTCGCTCTCACTACCCTCGATGGCAGGGTTGAGAGGGGCTACTCGCCAATTCCCCAGGTGGACCAAGCCGTTGTGGGGCACTTATGCCCGCAAAGTGCTGCCACCTGGCGGAACAGTCCGATGCTCCTGTCCTGATTTGAGAGGACTTTGGACCACTGAGCAACAGACCTGTAGGCTGACGTCGATTCTGAAGGCTAAGGCCTACAGCGCCACTGAGCACGCCGCCTCCGCCTTGCATGGCATGGCCATCCTGCAGGTGCACCAAGCCAAGGCACAAGGGTGCTGGTAAACAGACCACTCCCTCCCAGTAAAATATGAAAATGGTACCCCCATTTTCAGAAAAGAGCAGTTTCCGGTCTCCCCGGCCGTCGTTATCAAGACGGGAAGCATATACAAGGAGAAAAGCAGAGGCCCTAAAACTGATCCCTGTGGCACTCCATATTTTACTTTTGTTTGGTTTGACAATTCCTCGTTTACATAGACAAAGTGGTAGCAGTCTGCTAAATAGACTGCTACCACATATAAAAATTTAAATACAGAAACGTCGACCCTCTGAAAAGTATAATCATGCATATGTACTCAGTACTTGGTTTGGGCCCCTTTTGCATTAATTACTGCCTCAGTGCGGCGTGGCATGGATGCTATCAGCCTGTGGCACTGCTGAGGTGTTATGGAAGACCAAGATGCTTCAATAGCGGCCTTCAGCTCTTCTGCATTATTTGGTCTTATGTCTCATCTTTCTCTTGGCAATGCCCCATAGATTCTCTATGGGGTTCAGGTCAGGCGAGTTTGCTGGCCAATCAAGCACAGTATGGTCATTGAACCAGGTTTTGGTACTTTTGGCAGTGTGGGCAGGTGCCAAGTCCTGCTGGAAAATGAAGTCAGCATCTCCGCTTGTCTGCTGAAGGAAGCATGAAGTGCTCTAAAATGTCCCGGTAGACGGCTGCGTTGACTCTGGACTTAATAAAGCACAGTGGACCAACACCAGCCGATGACATGGCTCCCCAAACCAACACAGACTGTGGAAACTTCACAACTTCAAGCATCTTGGATTGTGTGCCTCTCCATTCTTCCTCCAGACTCTGGGACTTTGGTTTCCAAATGAGATACAAAATTTGCTCTCATCAGAAAAGAGGACTTTGGACCACTGAGCAACAGACCAGTTATTTTTTTCTTTAGCCCAGGTAAGACGCTTCTGACGTTGTTTGTTGTTCAGGAGCGGCTTGACAAGAGGAATACGACATTTGAAGCCTCAGTCCACTCCTTGTGACGCTCCCACACACATTTGAATGGCCTTTTCCTGACAATCCTCTCCAGGCTACGGTCATCCCTGTTGCTTGTGCACCTTTTTCTTCCACACTTTTCCCTTCCACTTAACTTTCTATTAATGTGCTTTGATACAGCACTTTGAGAACATCCAACTTCTTTTGCAATTACCTTTTGAGGCTTTCCCTCCTTGTGGAGGGTGTCAATGATGGTTTTCTGCACAACTGTTAGGTCAGCAGTCTTCCCCATGATTGTGAATTCAACTGAACCAGACTGAGAGACCATTTAAAGGCTCAGGACCCTTTGCAGGTGTTTTGGATTAATTAGCTGATTAGAGTGTGACACTTTGAGCCTACAATACTGAACCTTTTCACAATATTCTAATTTTCTGAGATTCTGAATTTGGGGTTTTCATAAGCTGTAAGCCATAATCATCAAAATTATATCAAATAAAGGCTTGCAATAGCTTACTTTGCTTGTAATGAGTCTATATAATATATTAGTTTCACCTTTTAAGTTGAATTACTGAAATTAATGAACTTTTGCACGATATTCTAATTTTTCGAGTTTCACCTGTACATGTACAATTATTGAAACGACATGATTTGAATCTAGGATTACCCAATCTTAATCCTGGAATTCTACAAAGTCATATATTAGACGGCCCAGGCATAAACATTGCTCAGAAAGGCCCCTATGCACGATCTTATCATCTTCCTGACTGAAAGCATACTTCTTTTTGAAAGTATTCGAGTGATGCAAATTTGGTGGTCTTTTGGAATCCTAACACATTTCATCTTAATCCAGGAACGTCTCACTCAAAGAAGGATAAATGTATGAAGGTATTGTTGGTCCTGTTACATTTTGTCTGACTCCAAGAAAGTTGAGAATATTGATAAATGCTTATCCCAATTTGTCATTTTCACTATCTATTTGAATGTTGAAGTCACCAACAATTAAATCTCTATCTACAGTAACTACAAGATCCGATAACAAATTAGAAAATTTTAATAAGGCCCGGGTGATCTATATACTGCATATAGGTACACATTAATGTATTTGTTTTTTCCAAGTTTGACCTTGATCAAATTTTTTCTAAAATGATTTAGAGGGTTTTGTGGTTTGTAGTTTGGGGAACAGACACAATCTCTATGTGATCTAGGTGATTATATCTCTATGTGTTGTTGTTTATGTGACCTATGTGTTGTTGTTTATGTTTATGGTAGTCCGTGGGGTTTTACCTGGCCCATTGGAGGCCCCAAATCACCCCCAGTTCATGCAGTGCATGGGGGGGAGAAGCTGTTGTAATGCAGTGCTTAGGAATCCAGCAGAGGTGACCGGGAAGCTGTGGGAATTCAGCTCAAGGAATATCAACCACTCGGCTTTGAAGAGAAAATCTGAATGAGCGAGAGTGGCATACAAATCTGAATGATGCTAGAGTGGCATGCAAATTCCACTCGCCAATTCCCAAAGATCAGAGGTGTCTCGGACTCCCAAGAGTGACCCCTAATGTCACTTCATCGACACAGCGTAATTTTAGCTATTTTATATAGAAATATACATATTTTACTAGTGGGACTGTTTCCAGACTTGCCAGCCAGGATTCAGTGTATTGAAATTTGAAATATGTCCCAACAGGTAAGATTGAGTTATATTTAAATGCTGTTTCGGCTAAAGCAGGCATTTAAATTGTATGCTGTATGATATAAATATGATATGTAATATTATATAAAATTATAAGAATGTTTAGATTATATTTTAACTAGTGTTTATGCTGCCTCATTATATCAACAAAGCTTGTGTTTGCAAACATGTGTTCAGGTTAAATGAGTAAAATGCACTTTATATATCCCCATATTAGAAAATCTGCATCTTATAATGACTTCTGAAGGATCATGTGACACTGAAGACTGCAGTAATGATGCTGAAAATTCTGCTTTGATCACAAATTACATTTTACAATATATTCAAATAGAAAACTGATCTTTTAAATTGTAAGAGTTCACAATATACTGTTTACCGTTTTGGATCAAATTAAAGCAGTCCTGGTGAGCAGAAGATACTTCTTTTAAACGGTAGTGTAGGTAAATTCCTCAATGATGGGCCCAGGGGAGGGGCTTTTGTCTCCTCAGGTGTGAATTACAATCAATATTCATGATAGTTAACGCATATGACCTTTCTAACACTAAAAGTGTCTTAAAACGTTCATTTAATATATTGTTTTGTATGAATGAGTGATCATGATGGTTTTCACATCATTTTTTAGATAAACTCTAGGCTACAAGAGCCAGTACTCAAAAGGCTTGCTGGACAAATGTTTAGTATGTGTTAAAATTTGTATGTGCCTTATTTTGATGACTTAATTTTGTTTTTTCAAAAACCATGCATATTACGAAATTTTCTCAAAAATATCGGTGTAAAAAATGGTTTCGCGCTGGATGACTGTCGTGCTGAGCGGTGCAGGTACAGAGGAGAAGTAGAAGAAGAGAAGAGGATGACACCATTTGCTAAGCGGGGATGCTTTCATTTTCATCCTTAACACATACATTTTAAATCACAAACTACGGAGTATGTTTTGGACATTATTTAACCTTGTCAAAGACGAACAAACATTTTAGAATAACAACATTTCTTCAAGTTTTAGGGGTGCTGAATCACCCCTAACCAAGAATAAAATTTAATAAAATTAAATCAAAATTACATTTGATTTATTGACATGTATATATTGTTAAAATTTGGACATTTACATAAACACGCCCCTTTCAGCCATTTTGTATCGTATTCATTTTTCCTAAGTAACATTTTCAAAGACTTCAAGTCAATTGGAGTTACAGTTCAGGAGAAGAAGAATTTTGTAGGTTTTCACAAATTTTCGACGTATGGGAAAATCCATCGTGGCAGAAGTTATGGGTCCTTGAGGGTTTTTTGTTCCCCATGAGGAATGAGGCATGTACACCAAGTTTCAGAAGATTTGGACAAATGGCGTGGAAATGGAATCATTTTGAAAATATTTTTTTTGGGCATGGCCTATAGCGCCACCTATGGGCGAATGTGGACCATTCTAGGTTTGGGGGTACCCGTTGGCCTGTAGTATCAATGTGCAAATTTAGAAAACTTTTTACCAGTGACTTTTTGAGATATTGGGGCTCAAGGAGAAGAATTATAATAACAATAATAAATATAGCTGCAAGCAGCAATGCGGATTCCTCCTCAAAATGGCAAATCATTTAAAATTGATCAGTAGATCATTGGGGATAAACCCTACCAATTAAGGAATTCAAAAAAACATGACTTTGTCTGAATCCTAAACCAAACATTTTCAATGTACAGGAAAATCCATACCGGACCTTATGGATCCATGAGGATTTTTTGTTCCAAATGAGAAATGAGGCATGTACACCAAGTTTCAGAAGAATTGGACAAATGGCGTGGAAATGGTATCACTTTGAAAATTTTTTTTGGGGAGTGGCCTCTAGCGCCACCTATGGTCGAATGTGGGCCATTCTTGGTTTGTGGGTTCCTGTCAGCCTGTAGAATCAATGTACAAAATTAGAAAATATTTGACCAGAAAATGGGAATTTTGGAGTGGCCTGTAGCGCCCCCTAGGGGCAAATGTAGGCCATTCTTGGTTTGTGGGTTCCTGTTGGCCTGTAGTATCAATGTACCAAATTATACAATTTTTGACCGGAAAATTAGAATTTTTGCATTTCCTGTAGAGCCCCTATTGGCTGAATATGGTCCATTCTTGGTTTGTGTGTTCCTGTTGGCCTGTACTATCAATGTACCAAATTAGAACATTTTTGACCAGAAAATTGGAATTTTGGCGTGGCCTGTAAGCGCCCCTAGGGGCGATTGTTGGCCATTCTTGGTTTGTAGGTTCCTGTTGGCCTGTAGTATCAATGTACCAAATTAGAATTCATTTCATGCATTGTAAAAATAAATGAATGTAAAAGGGATATTTGATCATTTCCTCACCCTCATGCAGTCCCATTTGTGTATGACTTTCTTCTGCAGAAATTGAATGAAGATGTTTAGAAGAATATCTCAGCTCTGTTGATCCTTTCAATGTAAGTAAATGAGAAGTGGTGAGAAACAGATCAATAATTAAGTCATTTTTTACTATAAATCTCTACTTTCACTTTCACAAGCGCTCTTCTCTCTTAAGTGTTCTTTTTCTGTTTTTTTTTTTTATTTACATAAGCATATTACCCCTCCTGAGCAGGGTGGACAATTTCTAGTAAATAAAAATAAAAATACTCTATATACTACATATATTGACCTTTTTCACACCAGCACCTATAATATCCCTTCTGAAAGTATGGATTAAACCACTTGAGTGTTATGGGCTACTTTTTATGTTGCATTTATGTGATTTTTGTTGATGTGAGTTCTGATCACCATTCAAGTGCATTGAAAGCACCAACAGGGCTGAGAAAGAAAGAAATACACATCTGGGATAGAAAGAGTGTGAGTAAATGATGAGAGAAATATATTTTTGGGGTAAACTAATTTTATTTGAAAGACTATCTAGGCACATAAATAACACTGCATAGCTGTGACTGTTTATAACTATTTCAAAATGTACAAGCTCACACTTTAAATGGTCAGTGCATTGATATTTAAATCATTAAAATAGCAACAGATCCAGTGAAAACAAATGGAGATTGAGTGATTATTTTTACATTTTACATGCCATTCAAAAACGTGGCATTCTACCACGTAAGAGAGAAATAAAAAAACTTAAAATAATACCATTTGTACTTTTCAATTACTTGGATGTCAATGCACTGGGCTAAGTCTAAATCTAGAAGTCTAGAAGGACACGGACACCCGGTTTATTTTCTTTATTTTACAAAAGCACAAGGTTTTGTTGTTATTGTGAATGTACACAAATAAAAGTACACATTTCATAGTTCGTAATGATGTCTCGCATGTTTCTGTGTGGTCAAAAATGAAGCAGTATTTTATTAGGGCCCAAGCACAAAGTGCGTAGGACCCTATTGTTTTCGTTAGGATTATTATTATTATTATTATTATTATTATTATTATTATTTATATGACTTACGGGGCACTTCTGGGGCTCTTAACATGCTCAAAAACTCTTGAAACTTTGCACACGGGTCAGAACCTGCGGTCATTAGGGCCGGGCTGAAGCTGGTACCCGGGCGTGGCAGGGGGGCTCGATTGCATGTAATAATATGAAACTGGGTACACATATAGATCTCATCGTTTCATATATCCTTCATAATTTTACTTTTTACCCCAGACCAACAGGAAACCGTCTATTTAGGGTTGTTTGAAAAACGCACGCAATGGAATTTGGAATACTCCTCCCAGAGAATTCCACCAATCGCCACCAAACTCGGCATGAAAAATTGCCGGCAGATTTTTGATATCTCTAACGGTTTGGCCGTGGCGAGGAAACGAAATGATGGCGAGAAACGAGAAACAGTCAGAGCGTTATAACTTCGCATGGCCGATCGCATGGATGTGACTATTGTGAGTCAAAGTTATAGCGCCACCAACTGGCAGAAGGAAGTGTGTCACTTTCAAAATGCTTTAAAATCACCCACTTATTGTTACACGATTTACTTCAAACTTTATGTGTATAATGTAAACACCCGGCAGATGTAGACGTGTGAAAGGATTATTGATATCTTAAATACTGTTGTTGTGGCAGCTCTTCAAACTTGAATTTTCTTTTTGATGCCTGGTGCAGGGGCTCAGTAGCGCCACCTTCAGACAAAAGTAGGGTATTGGTTTCATACTTTGACCTAGAGTCAGATATTTTGGTTTGAATGTGGAACACATTGCAAATGAACTTTGAAGCTCCAAAAAGCACACAAAGGAAGCATAAAAGCAAGGAAGTGTGTTATAACTTTTGCATATATTAACTGATCTCGATGAAACTTCAGCAGTGTGTCACATGGATGTGACTACTGTGAGTCAAAGTTATAGCGCCACCAACTGGCAGAAGGAAGTGTGTCACTTTCAAAATGCTTTGAAATCACCCCTTATGTCTCAATTGAACAAACAGTTGATAAAGAAATCGGGTATCAATATATTGAATTATGAATTATTGCAGTGATCAACTTTAATGTCCGGTTAAGATGAAAATAAACTATTGCTCTGTCTAAGCCATTATCTTTCTGAAACACGTCACAAAATCTTACAGAAACTGATAACACAAACATGATGTTGGAAATATACACTTATCAGAATAGTTATATTAAACTTTAGTCTATTTCAGTTAAAGCCATTTCAGTTATAAAGCTGTCTCATGTAATTTCTCCTTTAATTCTATAATATAACCACTAGGTGGAGTTCTAAGCCTATTTTCTGTATTCTCGTTGTTTTAACGTATGAAGAAGACTTGTACATGTTGTTGAGAACGCAGTAAAATATTTCGTTCTGTGAGTTTTATGAGTACTCCGAGTCTTTATTAAAACCAACACATGAAACATATGTCTAAAGAAAGTAGGGATGGGCTGATCGATCCGAACGTATCAAAACGTCCGAGAATGATGATCAAATTTCAAAATGCTTTGAAATCACACTCTTATTTTTATTGTAAACCTGTGATAAAACATATATGCTTGTGTTTTACATTTTTAAGAAAACAAAAAAATGGCAGCAAACAACCACTTTTATAATTATTGTTTTGCGATCTTTGCGATTGATTTTCTTTTTGATTAATTTTCTGATAAATCTACCATTTGTTGTTGAAATGACGTAGTTCCAACGGGAGCCTGAAGTGGAGGGCGGGTCCACCTTCTTCATGTAGCCAATCAGATGAGCTAATCGCTAACTCTCGATTTACTCTTATCTGATTGGTTTAAAAACACGCCAGTCACCAGAACACATCTTTAACATAATTTGGCTCAGACCCGTTCTCGTTGCTGCAATGGTACTTTTAATAATGCACACATGCATGTTAAATAATAAATAAATAAAAGAACAAATGAATAAATAAATGAATAAATAAACCATGATTACTTAAGGTTACAAATACACACACACACTCCATCATTGCAATCTTGACATCGCAGCCTGTTCATTATATCCGCAATAAAATATAATAATAAAATAGTAAACCTAACATATAAAAATTACTCTGTTTAAATTAGGGCTGGGCGATAAAACGATCTCGATATGGCATCGCGATAATATTTATTTAGACTACGATGATAAACTTTTGACATGTTTACTCGATATGGATAGACCTAACAGCCTATTACAAAGCACAAATAAACGGACAACAGCCAGTCAGAACGCAGATTTTGGCTTGTGCGTCTAAGTACACGCCCATTTGCTAGCAGAGCACTGTTTGAGCTACCGGCAGTGAAGAAAGTGAGTGTAAAGAAAAATGAGTGGAAACGACGAACTCGAACTATCTTCCAAAGCTGAGGAAATTGTTGACAAAAAAGGTAACAAGACGTCAATTATATGAAAGTGGTTTGGATATCTGAAAAGCGACGACGCGCAAATAAAGACGGTCTGCGAAATATGCCGTCGGTCGGTGATAACCAAGACGGGAAACACAAATAAAACCTTTTCGGTCACCTGAAAAGGTACCATCCCAGCGACCACACCGAGAGTATGAAAATGCGGGCCCATGTTAATGTTACTCCGTCCAAAAGTTTTGCAGACTAATCTTTCTGGCAAAAAACCTATAATAGGGTAATTAGGGTTACATGAGCACTACCTAAAAGGTGTAGCATAGTGACTGGTTTACAATGTTTACATTTTGCACTTTTTACTCAGATTGCTACCTCTAAAACATTTCAGATATTTAAAACCAGTACACAATTAATATTTTATTTATCTGACAGTTAAGTACTTAAATCTGCCAGGGACTTTGTGGTTCACTTGTTTACATTTGTTGTCTTGGTTTTACCTCTGCAAACATTTTGAAATGTTTGCTGCCCTGCCAAAGAAATTTGATGTGATAGTACTGTAGTCACTGCTTTTAGTTTGATATTTTATAATCAGTTACAAGGCAAGCTAACTTGCATTGTTTTGTCAAGGCAGATAAAGCATGTTTGCTAACAGTAAAATGTTAACATTTAGATTTAAAGTTTATCAATATTCTTTTATAACAAAATATATTCTCAACCAATCCATGTTTGCACAGTTAAATGTTTGCATTGTTATTTATTTATGTTAATAAACTATATAGTTCAACTATTGAACCTTCTGGTTTCTTCAGGCATCATTATCAGTATACTTTTCAAACGGGCAGCATTATTAAATTATATATCGTAACAAATATCGATATCGATCAATATGGAAAAAATATCGTGATAATATATTTTGCCATATCGCCCAGCCCTAGTTTAAATAGTCAGTAGTACAATTCGTATCATTCACAGTAAGCACCGCTCCACTGTGATGTTTCCAAGCATATTTTTGCGCATGTAAAGCGGATGATTTTCTACGTCGGTATTGGAGCGTGAGTAAAGTACAAAGCCTATAATAAAGAATAGTTTAGCATCCAAATACATCGCAAATGTAAAAACATTTTGATTGTAAAGAGAGCGTTTTTTTTATTCGTGTTCTGTTCTGAATATCATTCAATTTCAAAGATTTGTTGTGGAATGTTTTGAGAGTATCATCAAATAAGAATAATTCTCTCGTTTTAGTGATTCCCTAGTTATTTTTTTTATAATTCTAATCAGGTAAGGCAAGTAATATTCTCTGTGTCTTTATATAAATAAACCAAAACAAAACAGTTTGAGCACCGCTGCTTTATGGCACGTTTTGGATTGTGGTCAGCACAGAAAACAGCGCACGATTCTTAAATGGTTTGAAAGTTATACTGAAATGCTTACAAAGGAATGGATAACAGGAATCGACATTTTTATTTAAAAACAAGTCATCTGAAACCTGACATCAAGTAAGGTGAGGAACAACGAATTTCACACACTTGGAAAATGCTTTTTATTTGAATGAGTGAATGTGGCTCTTAAAAGAGCCATTGTTGCTGCCCTTAAAAGGACATTTGTTGCTTCATCTTCTGAGTTCCACCTGCAGAGCTTCTCGGAGGTTGCTCGGCAGAAGCTGGTTTCCCTCTGGTCTCAGGTGGACTCCGTCTCTGCACAGATGGAACAAGCCGATGTTTCTGTGGTGAATGCAGCGCATCTGCCTCTCTGCCAAGAAGCCAGACATGGCGCCGTTGATCCACCGCCGGCTTCGTTCAATGCCATAGCCAGTCCTGCCAGTCTGTCCTCTCCAATTTAGACGGGGTAAAATGCCAGAAAACACCAGCCTGGTTCTGGGAAACATTTGTAAGACTTCGGTCAGGTCACTCTTTATTTCCCGAAGAAAATCGAGGCGGTTGCGCCCACCCGACACAAACTGTTCCCTCCCAGGTGAATAATGAGAATATCTGGAGCTGTAGCTTTGGCCCTGAGAGAGCGCAGAGCTGGAAACAGCTGCTCCCAGAGTCTGCCTCCTCTGCCGTCCCAGGTGATCTCACACTGAAGACCGAGGTTTCCGTCCAGGCGCTGCTCACAGAAGCGAGTATGCAGTGTGCGGATGATGGAACTGCCGACGATCCAAACACCTGAAGCCATCTCAAAGACGAGTGAGGGAATGTGATTTACAACCGGTATTTATGAGTGTTGCACGTTTGGTTCCTAAAGGTGTTACAGGCCCCACCCATTTCAAGATTCAATAATCGGCTCGTTCTTACATAGTAGAGCACGTTCGCACATGTGCAGTCTTCAAAAACGGTGCTTTATTTGTTTATGTACCGTACAAAAACGGTACATAAATAACATTTGTATGTGTTCTAAACAAAAGACACAGGTTGTACTGAATGTCAGCTTGTTTATTTGGCTCAAGATAAGGATTTATTAAGTCCACATGTCATGCAAACAAGAAATGCTTCTAACTAGGTCGAGAGCTGTCGTTGCGAATGTTCGTTGGAGCTCTACAGCACACATCTTCTTCTCGACAGTCAAAGCGAGGTTACGTTATTGCCCATCGTGCACAGCAACCCTAAAGGCACGGGAGTGGCGGTGCCACCGGCTTGGGCCCGTCATCGCTGCTCGCAGCTTTAATTAGATTCCTCCGTAAGGAGGGAATCTATTGTATTTGATGGTTTTATTATTACTATTATTATTATTATTATTATTATTATTATTATTAGATTCCTCCGTAGGAGGGAATCTATTGTAATTGATGGTTTTATTATTATTATTATTATTATTATTATTATTATTATTAGATTCCTCCGTAGGAGGGAATCTATTGTAATTGATGGTTTTATTATTATTATTATTATTAGATTCCTCCGTAGGAGGGAATCTATTGTAATTGATGGTTTTATTATTATTATTATTATTATTATTATTATTAGATTCCTCCATAGGAGGGAATCTATTGTAATTGATGGTTTTATTATTATTAGATTCCTCCGTAGGAGGGAATCTATTGTAATTGATGGTTTTATTATTATTATTAGATTCCTCCGTAGGAGGGAATCTATTGTAATTGATGGTTTTATTATTATTATTATTATTATTATTATTATTATTATTATTATTATTATTCTTCTTCTCCTTGAGCCCCAATAGCTCAAAAAGTCACTGGTCAAAAATTTTCTAAATTGGCACATTGATACTCCATGCCAACGGGTACCCCCAAACCAAGAATGGCCCACATTCGCCCATAGGTGGCGCTACAGGCCACGCCCAAAAAAACAAAATTCAAAGTGATACAATTTCCACGCCATTTGTCCAAATCTTCTGAAATTTGGTGTACATGCCTCATTCCTCATGGGGAACAAAAAAGCCTCAAGAACCCATAACTTCCGCCATGATGGATTTTCCCGTACGTTGAAAATTTGCGAAAACCTACAAAACTCTTCTTCTCCTGAACCGTAGCTCCAATTGACTTGAAATTTGGTACACATGTGTAGAATGGACATCCTTGAAAACGTTACTTAGGAAAAATGAATACGATACAAAATGGCTGAAAGGGGCGTGTTTATGTAAATGTCCAAATTTTAACAATATATACGTGTCAATAAATCAAATGTAATTTTGACTGATGGTTTTTCAAACCTAACATGCTTAAAGATGACATCACTCTGAAGTACTGTGCAAAGAATGGCCATGCCAAAATTCCCATTTTCTGGTCAAAAATGTTCTAATTTGGTAAATTAATAGTACAGGCCAACAGGAATCCACAAACCAAGAATGACCGACATACGCCACTAGGGGGCACTACAGGACAAGCCAAAATTCCCATTTTCTGGTCAAAAATGTTCTAATTCGGTACAAGAATAGTACAGGCCAACAGGAATCCACAAACCAAGAATGACCGACATTCGCCACTAGGGGGCACTACAGGACAAGCCAAAATTCCCATTTTCTGGTCAAAAATTTTCTAATTTGGTACTTTGATACTACAGGCCAACAGGAACCCACATACCAAGTGTGGCCCACATTCGCCCTTAGGGGCGCTACAGGCTACTCCAAAATTTCGTTTTCTGGTCAAAAACGTTCTAATTTGGTACATTGATACTGCAGGTCAACAGGAACCCTCAAACCAAGAATGGCCAACATTCGCCCCTAGGGGGCACTACAGGCCATGCCGAAATTCCCATTTTCTGGTCAAAAATGTTCTAATTTGGTACATTAATAGTACAGGCCAAAAGGAATCCACAAACCAAGAATGACCGACATTCACCACTAGGTGGCGCTAGAGGCCAAGCCGAAATTCCCATTTTCTGGTCAAAAAAGTTATAATTTGGTACATTGATACTACAGGCCAACAGGAACCCACAAACCAAGTATGGCCCACATTCGCCATTAGGGGCGCTACAGGCCACTCCCAAAATTTCGTTTTCTGGTCAAAAATTTTCTAATATGGTACATTGATACTACTGGCCAACAGGAACCCACAAACAAAGAATGGCCAACATTCGCCCCTAGGGGGCACTAGAGGCCACGCCGAAATTCCCATTTTATGGTCAAAAATGTTCTAATTTGGTACATTGATACTACAGGTCAACAGGAACCCTCAAACCAAGAATGGCCAACATTCACCCCTAGGGGGCGCTACAGGTAATTCCCAAAAGTCCCATTTTCTGGTCAAATATTTTCTAATTATGTACATTGATACTACAGGCCAACAGGAACCCACAAACCAAGAATGACCCACATTTGCCCATAGGAGGCGCTACAGGCCACGCCCCCAAAAAATATTTTCAAAGTGATACCATTTCCACGCCATTTAACCAATTCTTTTGAATCTTGGTGTACATGCCTCATTTCTCATTGGGAACAAAAACGCCTCAAGGATCCATAAGGTATGATGGATTTTCCTGTAGACTGAAAATGTTTCGTTTAGGATTCAGACAGAAATACATGTTTTTTGGATTCATCCATTGAGAGGGTTTAACCCCAACCCTCTACTGATCAATTTGAAATGATTTGCCATTTTGAGGAGGAATCCGCATTGCTGCTTGCAGCTATATTTATTATTATTATTATTATTATTATTCTTCTTCTCCTTGAGCCCAAATAGCTCAAAAAGTCACTGGTCAAAAGTTTTCTAAATTGGCACATTGATAGTCCATGCCAACGGGTACCCCCAAACCAAGAATGGTCAACATTCGCCCATAGGTGGCGCTACAGGCCACGCCCAAAAAAAATATTTTCAAAGTGATACCATTTCCACGCCATTTGTCCAAATCTCCTGAAACTTGGTGTACATGCCTCATTTCTCATGGGGAACAAAAAAGCCTCAAGAACCCATAACTTCCGCCATGATGGATTTTTCCGTACGTTGAAAATTTGCGAAAACCTACAAAACTCTTCTTCTCCTGAACCGTAGCTCCAATTGACTTGAAATTTGGTACACATGTGTAGAATTGAAGTCTTTGAAAACGTTACTTAGGAAAAACGAATACGATACAAAATGGCTGAAAGGGGCGTGTTTATGTAAATGTCCAAATTTTAACAATATATACGTGTCAATAAATCAAATGTAATTTTGACTGATGGTTTTTCAAACCTAACATGCTTCAAGATGACATCACTCTGAAGTACTGCGCAATGAATGGCCAACATTCGCCCCTAGGGGGCGCTACAGGCCATGCCGAAATTCCCATTTTCTGGTCTAAAATGTTCTAATTTGGTATAATGGTACTACAGGCCAACAGGAACCCACAAACCAAGAATGGCCGACATTCGCCACTAGGGGGCGCTAAAGGCCACGCCAAAATTCCCGTTTTCTGGTCAAAAATGTTCTAATTTGGTACATTGATACTACATGCCAACAGGAACCCACAAACCAAGAATGGCCAACATTCACCCCTAGGGGGCGCTACAGGCCATGCCGAAATTCCCATTTTCTGGTCTAAAATGTTCTAATTTGGTACAATGGTACTACAGGCCAACAGGAACCCACAAACCAAGAATGGCCAACATTCGCCATTAGGGGGCGCTACAGGTAATTCCCAAAAGTCCCATTTTCTGGTCAAACATTTTCTAATTTGGTACATTGATTCTACAGGCCAAAAGGAACCCACAAACCAAGAATGGCCCACATTCGCCCCTAGGGGGCGCTACAGGCCACTCCAAAATTCCCATTTTCTGGTCAAATATTTTCTAATTTTGTACATTGATACTACAGGCCAACAGGAACCCACAAACCAAGAATGGCCCACATTCGACCATAGGTGGTGCTACAGGCCACGCCCCAAAAAAATATTTTCAAAGTGATACCATTTCCACGCCATTTGTCCAATTCTTCTGAAACTTGGTGTACATGCCTCATTTCTCATTGGGAACAAAAAAGCCTCAAGGATCCATAAGGTCCGGTATGGATTTTCCTGTACATTGAAAATGTTTCGTTTAGGATTCAGACAAAGACATGTTTTTTTGAATTCCTTAATTGGGAGGGTTTATCCCCAACCATCTACTGATCAATTTTAAATGATTTGCCATTTTGAGGAGGAATCCGCATTGCTGCTTGCAGCTATATTTATTATTATTATTATTATTATTATTCTCCTTGAGCCCCAATAGCTCAAAAAGTCACTGGTCAAAAATTTTCTAAATTGGCACATTGATACTCCATGCCAACGGGTACCCCCAAACCAAGAATGGCCCACATTCGCCCATAGGTGGCGCTACAGGCCACGCCCAAAAAAACAAAATTCAAAGTGATACAATTTCCACGCCATTTGTCCAAATCTTCTGAAACTTGGTGTACATGCCTCATTCCTCATGGGGAACAAAAAAGCCTCAAGAACCCATAACTTCCGCCATGATGGATTTTCCCGTACGTTGAAAATTTGCGAAAACCTACAAAACTCTTCTTCTCCTGAACCGTAGCTCCAATTGACTTGAAATTTGGTACACATGTGTAGAATGGACATCCTTGAAAACGTTACTTAGGAAAAATGAATACGATACAAAATGGCTGAAAGGGGCGTGTTTATGTAAATGTCCAAATTTTAACAATATATACGTGTCAATAAATCAAATGTAATTTTGACTGATGGTTTTTCAAACCTAACATGCTTCAAGATGACATCACTCTGAAATACTGCGCAAAGAATGGCCAACATTCGCCCCTAGGGGGCGCTACAGGCCACGCAGAAATTCCCATTTTCTGGTCAAAAATGTTCTAATTTGGTACATTGATACTACAGGCCAACAGGAACCCACAAACCAAGAATGGCCGACATTCGCCACTAGGGGGCGCTAAAGGCCACGCCAAAATTCTCGTTTTCTGGTCAAATATTTTCTAATTTGGTACATTGATACTACAGGCCAACAGGAACCCACAAACCAAGAATGGCCAACATTCACCACTAGGGGGCGCTACAGGCCATGCCGAAATTCCCATTTTCTGGTCAAAAATGTTCTAATTTGGTACACTGATACTACATGCCAACAGGAACCCACAAACCAAGAATGGCCGACATTCGCCACTAGGGGGCGCTAAAGGCCACGCCAAAATTCTCGTTTTCTGGTCAAATATTTTCTAATTTGGTACATTGATACTACAGGCCAACAGGAACCCACAAACCAAGAATGGCCAACATTCACCACTAGGGGGCGCTACAGGCCATGCCGAAATTCCCATTTTCTGGTCAAAAATGTTCTAATTTGGTACACTGATACTACATGCCAACAGGAACCCACAAACCAAGATTTGCCAACATTCGCCATTAGGGGGCGCTATAGGTAATTCCCAAAAGTCCCATTTTCTGGTCAAACATTTTCTAATTTTGTACATTGATACTACAGGCCAACAGGAACCCACAAACCAAGAATGGCCCACATTCGACCATAGGTGGCGCTACAGGCCACGCCCCAAAAAAATATTTTCAAAGTGATACCATTTCCATGCCATTTGTCCAATTCTTCTGAAACTTGGTGTACATGCCTCATTTCTCATTGGGAACAAAAAAGCCTCAAGGATCCATAAGGTCCGGTATGGATTTTCCTGTACATTGAAAATGTTTAGTTTAGGATTCAGACAAAGACATGTTTTTTGAATTCCTTAATTGGGAGGGTTTATCCCCAACCATCTACTGATCAATTTTAAATGATTTGCCATTTTGAGGAGGAATCCGCATTGCTGCTTGCAGCTATATTTATTATTATTATTATTATTATTATTCTTCTCCTTGAGCCCCAATAGCTCAAAAAGTCACTGGTCAAAAATTTTCTAAATTGGCACATTGATACTCCATGCCAACGGGTACCCCCAAACCAAGAATGGCCCACATTCGCCCATAGGTGGCGCTACAGGCCACGCCCAAACAAACAAAATTCAAAGTGATACAATTTCCACGCCATTTGTCCAAATCTTCTGAAATTTGGTGTACATGCCTCATTCCTCATGGGGAACAAAAAAGCCTCAAGAACCCATAACTTCCGCCATGATGGATTTTCCCGTACGTTGAAAATTTGCGAAAACCTACAAAACTCTTCTTCTCCTGAACCGTAGCTCCAATTGACTTGAAATTTGGTACACATGTGTAGAATGGACATCCTTGAAAACGTTACTTAGGAAAAATGAATACGATACAAAATGGCTGAAAGGGGCGTGTTTATGTAAATGTCCAAATTTTAACAATATATACGTGTCAATAAATCAAATGTAATTTTGACTGATGGTTTTTCAAACCTAACATGCTTCAAGATGACATCACTCTGAAGTACTGCGCAAAGAATGGCCAACATTCGCCCCTAGGGGGCGCTACAGGCCATGCCGAAATTCCCATTTTCTGGTCTAAAATGTTCTAATTTGGTACAATGGTACTACAGGCCAACAGGAACCCACAAACCAAGAATGGCCGACATTCGCCACTAGGGGGCGCTAAAGGCCATGCCAAAATTCCCGTTTTCTGGTCAAAAATGTTCTAATTTGGTAGGTTGATACTACAGGCCAACAGGAACCCACAAACCAAGAATGGCCAACATTCACCCCTAGGGGGCGCTACAGGCCATGCCGAAATTCCCATTTTCTGGTCTAAAATGTTCTAATTTGGTACAATGGTACTACAGGCCAACAGGAACCCACAAACCAAGAATGGCCAACATTCGCCATTAGGGGGCGCTACAGGTAATTCCCAAAAGTCCCATTTTCTGGTCAAACATTTTCTAATTTGGTACATTGATTCTACAGGCCAAAAGGAACCCACAAACCAAGAATGGCCCACATTCGCCCCTAGGGGGCGCTAGAGGCCACTCCAAAATTCCCATTTTCTGGTCAAATATTTTCTAATTTGGTAAATTAATAGTACAGGCCAACAGGAATCCACAAACCAAGAATGACCGACATACGCCACTAGGGGGCACTACAGGACAAGCCAAAATTCCCATTTTCTGGTCAAAAATGTTCTAATTCGGTACAAGAATAGTACAGGCCAACAGGAATCCACAAACCAAGAATGACCGACATTCGCCACTAGGGGGCACTACAGGACAAGCCAAAATTCCCATTTTCTGGTCAAAAATTTTCTAATTTGGTACTTTGATACTACAGGCCAACAGGAACCCACATACCAAGTGTGGCCCACATTCGCCCTTAGGGGGCGCTACAGGCTACTCCAAAATTTCGTTTTCTGGTCAAAAACGTTCTAATTTGGTACATTGATACTGCAGGTCAACAGGAACCCTCAAACCAAGAATGGCCAACATTCGCCCCTAGGGGGCACTACAGGCCATGCCGAAATTCCCATTTTCTGGTCAAAAATGTTCTAATTTGGTACATTAATAGTACAGGCCAAAAGGAATCCACAAACCAAGAATGACCGACATTCACCACTAGGTGGCGCTAGAGGCCAAGCCGAAATTCCCATTTTCTGGTCAAAAAAGTTATAATTTGGTACATTGATACTACAGGCCAACAGGAACCCACAAACCAAGTATGGCCCACATTCGCCATTAGGGGGCGCTACAGGCCACTCCCAAAATTTCGTTTTCTGGTCAAAAATTTTCTAATATGGTACATTGATACTACTGGCCAACAGGAACCCACAAACAAAGAATGGCCAACATTCGCCCCTAGGGGGCACTAGAGGCCACGCCGAAATTCCCATTTTATGGTCAAAAATGTTCTAATTTGTTACATTGATACTACAGGTCAACAGGAACCCTCAAACCAAGAATGGCCAACATTCACCCCTAGGGGGCGCTACAGGTAATTCCCAAAAGTCCCATTTTCTGGTCAAATATTTTCTAATTATGTACATTGATACTACAGGCCAACAGGAACCCACAAACCAAGAATGACCCACATTTTGCCCATAGGAGGCGCTACAGGCCACGCCCCCAAAAAATATTTTCAAAGTGATACCATTTCCACGCCATTTAACCAATTCTTTTGAATCTTGGTGTACATGCCTCATTTCTCATTGGGAACAAAAACGCCTCAAGGATCCATAAGGTATGATGGATTTTCCTGTAGACTGAAAATGTTTCGTTTAGGATTCAGACAGAAATACATGTTTTTTGGATTCATCCATTGAGAGGGTTTAACCCCAACCCTCTACTGATCAATTTGAAATGATTTGCCATTTTGAGGAGGAATCCGCATTGCTGCTTGCAGCTATATTTATTATTATTATTATTATTATTATTCTCCTTGAGCCCCAATAGCTGAAAAAGTCACTGGTCAAAAATTTTCTAAATTGGCACATTGATACTCCATGCCAACGGGTACCCCCAAACCAAGAATGGCCCACATTCGCCCATAGGTGGCGCTACAGGCCACGCCCAAAAAAACAAAATTCAAAGTGATACAACTTCCACGCCATTTGTCCAAATCTTCTGAAATTTGGTGTACATGCCTCATTCCTCATGGGGAACAAAAAAGCCTCAAGAACCCATAACTTCCGCCATGATGGATTTTCCCGTACGTTGAAAATTTGCGAAAACCTACAAAACTCTTCTTCTCCTGAACCGTAGCTCCAATTGACTTGAAATTTGGTACACATGTGTAGAATGGACATCCTTGAAAACGTTACTTAGGAAAAATGAATACGATACAAAATGGCTGAAAGGGGCGTGTTTATGTAAATGTCCAAATTTTAACAATATATACGTGTCAATAAATCAAATGTAATTTTGACTGATGGTTTTTCAAACCTAACATGCTTAAAGATGACATCACTCTGAAGTACTGTGCAAAGAATGGCCATGCCAAAATTCCCATTTTCTGGTCAAAAATGTTCTAATTTGGTAAATTAATAGTACAGGCCAACAGGAATCCACAAACCAAGAATGACCGACATACGCCACTAGGGGGCACTACAGGACAAGCCAAAATTCCCATTTTCTGGTCAAAAATGTTCTAATTCGGTACAAGAATAGTACAGGCCAACAGGAATCCACAAACCAAGAATGACCGACATTCGCCACTAAGGGGCACTACAGGACAAGCCAAAATTCCCATTTTCTGGTCAAAAATTTTCTAATTTGGTACTTTGATACTACAGGCCAACAGGAACCCACATACCAAGTGTGGCCCACATTCGCCCTTAGGGGGCGCTACAGGCTACTCCAAAATTTCGTTTTCTGGTCAAAAACGTTCTAATTTGGTACATTAATAGTACAGGCCAAAAGGAATCCACAAACCAAGAATGACCGACATTCACCACTAGGTGGCGCTAGAGGCCAAGCCGAAATTCCCATTTTCTGGTCAAAAAAGTTATAATTTGGTACATTGATACTACAGGCCAACAGGAACCCACAAACCAAGTATGGCCCACATTCGCCATTAGGGGGCGCTACAGGCCACTCCCAAAATTTCGTTTTCTGGTCAAAAATTTTCTAATATGGTACATTGATACTACTGGCCAACAGGAACCCACAAACAAAGAATGGCCAACATTCGCCCCTAGGGGGCACTAGAGGCCACGCCAAAATTCCCATTTTATGGTCAAAAATGTTCTAATTTGGTACATTGATACTACAGGTCAACAGGAACCCTCAAACCAAGAATGGCCAACATTCACCCCTAGGGGGCGCTACAGGTAATTCCCAAAAGTCCCATTTTCTGGTCAAATATTTTCTAATTATGTACATTGATACTACAGGCCAACAGGAACCCACAAACCAAGAATGACCCACATTTGCCCATAGGAGGCACTACAGGCCACGCCCCCAAAAAATATTTTCAAAGTGATACCATTTCCACGCCATTTAACCAATTCTTTTGAATCTTGGTGTACATGCCTCATTTCTCATTGGGAACAAAAACGCCTCAAGGATCCATAAGGTATGATGGATTTTCCTGTAGACTGAAAATGTTTCGTTTAGGATTCAGACAGAAATACATGTTTTTTGGATTCATCCATTGAGAGGGTTTAACCCCAACCCTCTACTGATCAATTTGAAATGATTTGCCATTTTGAGGAGGAATCCGCATTGCTGCTTGCAGCTATATTTATTATTATTATTATTATTATTATTATTATTATTCTCCTTGAGCCCCAATAGCTCAAAAAGTCACTGGTCAAAAATTTTCTAAATTGGCACATTGATACTCCATGCCAACGGGTACCCCCAAACCAAGAATGGCCCACATTCGCCCATAGGTGGCGCTACAGGCCACGCCCAAAAAAACAAAATTCAAAGTGATACAATTTCCACGCCATTTGTCCAAATCTTCTGAAATTTGGTGTACATGCCTCATTCCTCATGGGGAACAAAAAAGCCTCAAGAACCCATAACTTCCGCCATGATGGATTTTCCCGTACGTTGAAAATTTGCGAAAACCTACAAAACTCTTCTTCTCCTGAACCGTAGCTCCAATTGACTTGAAATTTGGTACACATGTGTAGAATGGACATCCTTGAAAACGTTACTTAGGAAAAATGAATACGATACAAAATGGCTGAAAGGGGCGTGTTTATGTAAATGTCCAAATTTTAACAATATATACGTGTCAATAAATCAAATGTAATTTTGACAGATGGTTTTTCAAACCTAACATGCTTAAAGATGACATCACTCTGAAGTACTGTGCAAAGAATGGCCATGCCAAAATTCCCATTTTCTGGTCAAAAATGTTCTAATTTGGTAAATTAATAGTACAGGCCAACAGGAATCCACAAACCAAGAATGACCGACATACGCCACTAGGGGGCACTACAGGACAAGCCAAAATTCCCATTTTCTGGTCAAAAATGTTCTAATTCGGTACAATAATAGTACAGGCCAACAGGAATCCACAAACCAAGAATGACCGACATTCGCCACTAGGGGGCGCTACAGGCCACTCCCAAAATTTCGTTTTCTGGTCAAAAACGTTCTAATTCTGTACATTGATACTACAGGTCAACAGGAACCCTCAAACCAAGAATGGCCAACATTTGCCCCTAGGGGGCGCTACAGGCCATGCCGAAATTCCCATTTTCTGGTCAAAAATGTTCTAATTTGGTACATTAATAGTACAGGCCAACAGGAATCCACAAACCAAGAATGACCGACATTCACCACAAGGTGGCGCTAGAGGCCAAGCAGAAATTCCCATTTTCTGGTCAAAAAGGTTCTAATTTTGTACATTGATACTACAGGTCAACAGGAACCCTCAAACCAAGAATGGCCAACATTCAACCCTAGGGGGCGCTACAGGAAACGCCGAAATTCCAATTTTCTGGTCAAAAATGTTCTAATTTGGTAAATTGATACTACATGCCAACAGGAACCCACAAACCAAGAATGGCCAACATTCGCCCTTAGGGGGCGCTACAGGCCACTCCCAAAATTTTGTTTTCTGGTCAAAAATTTTCTAATATGGTACATTGATACTACTGGCCAACAGGAACCCACAAACAAAGAATTGCCAACATTCGCCCCTAGGGGGCACTAGAGGCCACGCTGAAATTCCCATTTTATGGTCAAAAAGGTTCTAATTTGGTACACTGATACTACAGGTCAACAGGAACCCTCAAACCAAGAATGGCCAACATTCAACCCTAGGGGGCGCTACAGGAGACGCCGAAATTCCCATTTTCTGGTCAAAAATGTTCTAATTTGGTACATTGATACTACAGGTCAACAGGAACCCTCAAACAAAGAATGGCCAACATTTACCCCTAGGGGGTGCTACAGGCCATGCTGAAATTCCCATTTTCTGGTCAAAAATGTTCTAATTTGGTACATTGATACTACATGCCAACAGGAACCCACAAACCAAGAATGACCCACATTCGCCCATAGGTGGTGCTACAGGCCACGCCCCAAAAAAATATTTTCAAAGTGATTCCATTTCCACGCCATTTAACCAATTCTTTTGAAACTTGGTGTACATGCATCATTTATCATTGGGAACAAAAAAGCCTCAAGGATCCATACTTCTGCCATTATGGATTTTCATGTACACTGGAAATGTTTAGTTTAGGATTCAGACAGAAATACGTGTTTTTTGGATTCATCCATTGAGAGGGTTTAACCCCAACCCTCTACTGATCAGTTTTAAATGATTTGCCATTTTGAGGACGAATCCGCATTCGACTATGGGCGAATGTGGGCCATTCTTGGTTTGTGGGTTCCTGTCGGCCTGTAGAATCAATGTACAAAATTAGAAAATATTTGACCAGAAAATGGGACTTTTGGGAATTACCTGTAGCACCCCCTAGGCGCGAATGTTGGCCATTCTTGGTTTGAGGGTTCCTGTTGACCTGTAGTATCAATGTACAAAATTAGAACGTTTTTGACCAGAAAACGAAATTTTGGGAGTGGCCTGTAGCGCCCCCTAAGTGCGAATGTGGGCCATACTTGGTATGTGGGTTCCTGTTGGCCTGTAGTATCAAAGTACCAAATTATAACTTTTTTGACCGGAAAAAGGGAATTTCGGCTTGGCCTGTAGCGCCACCTAGTGGTGAATGTCGGTCATATTGGTTTGTGGATTCCTGTTGGCCTGTACTATTAATGTACAAAATTAGAAACTTTTTGACCAGAAAATGGGAATTTCGGCATGGCCTGTAGCGCCCCCTAGGGGCGAATGTTGGCCATTCTTGGTTTGATCCCTCCTTACGGAGGAATCTAATAATAATAATAATAAAACTGACAAATACAATAGATTCCCTCCTTACGGAGGAATCTAATAAAACACGTCCAAATACAATAGATTCCTCCTTACGGAGGAACCTAATTATAATAATAATAATAATAATAAAACTGAAAAATACAATAGATTCCCTCCTTACGGAGGAATCTAATAATAATAATAAAACTGACAAATACAATAGATTCCCTCCTTACGGAGGAATCTAATAATAATAATAATAAAACCGTCAAATACAATAGATTCCGTCCTTACAGAGGAATCTAATAAAACTGACAAATACAATAGATTCCCTCCTACGGAGGAATCTAATAAAACTGTCAATTACAATAGATTCCCTCCTACCGGAGGAATCTATTAGAACTGTCAATAACAATAGATTTAGGTCAACAATATAGGTCTGCGTACTTCATGAAACAGCTCTAAACTCCCAAAAGCAAATGAATGAACAAAATGTTTTTACATTTCATGAAACAGCTCTCAAATTCTCGAATTCCACTTTTTAATCCCAGAAAGCTGTGTTGAATCATTTTTCATCAAAATTCACTGGATTTTCAATCAAATATGACATTTCACTAATGTCACACATTGGCATCTAAGCATTGCTAAAGCAACATTGCCAGATACCATGCAGCACTGCAACGTTTGCAGGCATTATGAGGGCAAAACTGGCAAAACATAGAACTCTGCACAATTCATGAAATAGCTCTCAAACAGAACAAAAGAAATGCACTTCTTTTTCAATAAAATATGGCATTTCACTAATGCCACTGCAGTTGCTATCATTCAAAATGCAGCATTACATTGTTGCACTTAATACAAGTGATGAATCATCATTTTAATGTTTGCATATTTCATGAAACAGCTCTCAAATGCCCGTAATCAACTTTCTAATCCCAGAAAGGTGTATGGACTTGTTTTTCAAACAAAATGCACTTCTTTTTCAATAAAATATGGCATTTCACTAATGCCACTTATTGGCAGTTGTGCATTTTAAAAGATTGTATTACCAGTCAAAATGTAGCATTACAATATGTTTGCAGGCATTATGAGTGCAAAACAGTCATTAACATAGAACTCTGTACACGTCATGAAACAGCTCTCATACAAAAAAAAAGCAACTGAATGAACAACATTTTTTCCATTTCATGAAACAGCTCTCAAATGCTCGAAATCCACTTTTTAATCACAGAAAGATGTCTGGAATCGTTTTCATTAAAATTCAATTGTTTTTCAATGTAATATGACATTTCACTGTCACTTTTTGGCAGTTCTGCACTGTAAAAGAATATATTACTAGTCAAAATGCAGCATTACAACATGTTTGGAGGCATTATGAGGGCTGTATGGATGCTAAAGAAAGAATCCATAAAGCTCTATGCATTGTAAAGTAATGTATTGCCATTCATCAAAATTCACTGGATTTTAAATTAAATATGACATTTCACTATTGTCAGCCTTATTGGCAGTTTTGCATTGTAAAAGACTATATTACTAGTCAAAATGTAGCATTACAATATGTTTGCAGGCATTATGAGGGCAAAAAAGTCATTTTAAAAGAAGAATATGAATATTAACACAGAACTCTGTACACGTCATAAAACAGCTCTAAACAGCCCAAAAGCAACATTTTAAGCCCGAAAAGATGTTCGGACTAATTTGTTCAATAGAATTCACTTGTTTTGTAAATGAAAAATTATATTTCACTAATGTCACACATTGCTCTATTCATTGTAAATAATGTATTACCAATAATCAAAATTCACTGGATTTTCAATTAAATATGACATTTCGCTAATATCAGACTTATTGGCAGTTATGCATTGTATTACCATCCAAAATGCAGCATTACATTGTTGCACTTAATATAAGTGATGAATCATCATTTTAATATTTGCATATTTCATGAAACAGCTCTCAAATGCCCATAATCAACTTTCTAATTCCAGAATAATGTCTGGACTCGTTTTTCATTAGCATTCACTTCTTTTTCATTGAAAAATTAAATTTCACTAATAGCAGCTATGAATAGCAAATAAAAATACAAATGCTTGATTAAAACATGTTTGCAGGCATTGTGAGGGCTGTATGGATGCTAAAGAAAGAATTCATACAGCTCTATGCATTGTAAATAATGTATTAACAATCATCAAAATTCACTGGATTTTCAATTAAATATGACATTTCACTAATATCAGACTTATTGGCAGTTATGCATTGTATTATAGTTCAAAATATAGCATTACATTGTTGCACTTAATACAAGCGATGAATCATCATTTTAATGTTTGCATATTTCATGAAACAGCTCTCAAATGCCCGTAATGTCACTATAGAACTCAGCTATGAACAACAAATTAAAAGTTAAAAATGTTTGATTACATCATGTTTGCACAAATTATAAGTTATTATAGTAAGTACCCTAACTAAAGTACGAATGGAAATTTCAACAAAATGATTGCACATTTCATGAAAAAGGGCTCAAATGCCCGAAATCAACTTTCTAATCCCAGAAAGGTGTATGGACTTGTTTTTCAAACAAAATGCACTTCTTTTTCAATAAACTATGGCATTTCACTAATGCCACTTATTGGCAGTTGTGCATTTTAAGAGTGTATTACCAGTAAAAATGCAGCATTGCATACATGTTTGCAGGCATTATGAGGGCAAAACTGTCCTTTAAAAGAAGAATCTAAATATCAACACAGAACTCTGCACAATTCATGAAACAGCTCTCAAACAGAACAAAAGCAAGTGAATGAACAACATTTTTTTACATTTCATGAAACAGCTCTCAAATGCTCGAAATCCAATTTTAATCACAGAAAGATGACTGGAATCGTTTTTTATTAAAATTCAATTGTTTTTCAATATAATCTGACATTTCACTGTCACTTTTTGGCAGTTATGCATTGTAAAAGAATGTATTACTGGTCAAAATGCAGCATTACATTGTTGCACTTAATACAAGTGATGAATCATCAATTTAATGTTTGCATATTTCATGAAACAGCTCTCAAATGCCCGTAATCAACTTTCTAATTCCAGAATAATGTCTGGACTAGTTTTTCATTAGCATTCACTTCTTTTCATTGAAAAATTAAATTTCACTAATGTCACTAGAACTCAGCTCTTATAACAAATTAAAGTTAAAAATGTTTGATTACAACATGTTTTCACTAATTATTAGTTATAAACCCTAACTAAAGTACGAATGGAAATTTCAACAAAAAGATTGCACATTTCATGAAACAGCGCTCAAATGCCTGAAATCAACTTTCTAATCCCAGAAAGGTGTATGGACTTTTTTTTCAAACAAAATGCACTTCTTTTTCAATAAAATATGGCATTTCACTAATGCCACTGCAGTTGTTACCATTCAAAATGTAGCATTACATTGTTGCACTTAATACAAGTGATGAATCATCATTTTAATGTTTGCATATTTCATGAAACAGCTCTCAAATTCCCGTAATGTCACTATAGAACTCAGCTATGAGTTACAATTTAAAAGTTAAAAATGTTTGATTACAACATGTTTGCACTAATTATAAGTTATTATAGTAAGTATATATAATAAGTACCCTAACTAAAGTACGAATGGAAAGTTCAACAAAATGACTGCACATTTCATGAAACAGCGCTCAAAAATAATCATTTATTCACATAAATTGAGGAAGATTGAGATTTAAAAAAGATTGAGGAAATGTAATCTTAACATTTCTCCATTTCACCAATAACCAATTTTTTAAATGATACAAATCATTCTTAAATTTATTTTCCTTTAATTTAAGTCTCAACTGCAGTTTCTCAGTGTACCCATGACCAGCCAATGATTGTACACTTTGTATACAATACAAAAACAAATTAAAAAATATTTCATACTATTTCAACCTCTCAATTTGTTGTGTACATTGGTGCCAATTCTCCATTACTCTCTCATTAAAAACCTTACTCTTCCACTGCACTAGTTGTATTTTTGTGCTTATTCTTAGGTAGCCATTTCTCAGGATTGTCCCTCTTGTCCCCTTTGGCCATTGACTACTTGAATTTCTCTTAACATAAGGCACTCACACTGAGCTAATGGGTATTTCTGCTTAAGATACCAATTGGCCTTTTTACATAGGACTTAGCATACAGTCCATACAATAGTACCAATGCTTTACATTCTCCAGATGGCCATTCCTGTTCATTTTCCCGCAAAATTGTGATTGTAGTCAATTTTAGTTCATATATATTCTTTTTCATTTGTTCTGTCAATTCCCATGTTTGACCGACATAATCTATGTATTCAGATTCTCTCCAGAAACTATCACTAATTCCCTGTGTTTCTATTAATAATCTTTTTAATTCGTACTGTAAGAGAGAGGAAAAGAGAGAGAAAATACTTTTTCTTTATTGACAATTGTGTTTTTTTATCTAGATCTAACACAATTTGGATGGTGTCCCAATCAACAAAGTGGAACACGTTTAAGTTCTTGGAATGTTTTTTTTACAAATTTTTTCACACTTTTTATAATTAATTTTACATTTATCAAACACAGAGCCTAATACACCTGTTTCTTTATATCACAGCACTCACACATACAACACAATTCAGCGCAATCAGCAAAAGCCACAACCCAGCCAACATAAACACAGCACAGTTAGCAGTCAAGTCCAGCTGCAGCACATATGAACAATCAATGCAGTCAATTCCACACATAGCTCAACATAACCAACACATATACATATATATATATATACACATATTTTACAATAGATCTCTACATTCTTCTCAGGCTGGGCTTTAAATACTTTAAAACTTCTCAATGCCACTCAAGACTTTCACCGCCACAGGGGGAGACCGTGAGCCGAGGGTGTATAGGATTTTGAGCACTGCTGAGCAAAGTCCACAATGGTGTCGCCGAAAAGGCGTGTTGAGAAAGCGAAATTTGTAGGCGCCCCTCAGCACATTGGAATCCAGACTACCAACATGCAGCTCTTTCAGTGCATTGGCCTGGTGTACTTGCTGGAGGGCCATGGCATGCAGGGCAGAGGTGGCCTGACCAGCTGCACTGTAGGCTTTGGTCGCCAGAGACGACATAAACCTACAGTCCCTGGAGGGGAGCGCCGGACAATCCCGCCTGATGTCGTCATTTGCGGGCATAGGTGCACTTCGACCACCTTATCCACCTGAGGGACCTCCGTATACTCATGGACCGCCCCGCTTGCGAGCCCCGAAAGAGGCATTAAGCTGAACATGAAATGGCATTTTTAAAAATGTGTTGCTCTAATAGAGGAAAATATTACTAATTATTACTAATTGAGCTCGGCTGACTCGGCTCCGAAGAAAAAAATCTGAATGAGAGTGGGCATTCCTTCTTTTACAACCGTATGTTATGGGAGTGGCATGCAAATTCCACTTGCCAATTCCCATTGGCTTTTCTCAAAGAATTAGAAGGTGTTTTGGGGTTCCCAAGAGCGACCCCTTGTGTCACTATATCGACACAACGTCGTGTCAGAGGGGGAACATTTGTATCATTCATATAAATGTATTTACTCAATACCCATCTTTGCTCTAACAATAAATGAAAAGTATATATATATATATATATCTCTAAAAGAGTGGCGCAAACGGATAGCATCTTTTTCAAGATGCCTTTCTGTTTGTGTGAATTTCCTGGTTGCTGTTGATACCTCTCCCCGAACTTTCGTGGCTCGAAGATTGGTTCCTGGGGTTTGAGCGCCGCTCACGGCCACGCTCCGCACCAGTTCCTTTCTTCCCGGAGGTGCATGATGAGCTCACGCACTCATGGCAGGCACCTTTTACTGCCCTCACGTGGTCCGTGAGCTCCTTCGCTCTCACTACCCTCGATGGCAGGGTTGAGAGGGGCTACTCGCCAATTCCACAGGTGGACCAAGCCGTTGTGGGGCACTTATGCCCGCAAAGTGCCGCCACCTGGCGGAACCGTCCGATGCTCCTGTCCTGTTTTGAGAGGACTTTGGACCACTGAGCAACAGACCTGTAGGCTGACGTCGATTCTGAAGGCTAAGGCCTACAGCGCCACTGAGCACGCCGCCTCCGCCTTGCATGGCATGGCCATCCTGCAGGTGCACCAAGCCAAGGCACAAGGGTGCTGGTAAACAGACCTCTCCCTCCCAGTAAAATATGAAAATGGTACCCCCATTTTCAGAAAAGAGCAGTTTCCGGTCTCCCCGGCCGTCGTTATCAAGACGGGAAGCATATACAAGGAGAAAAGCAGAGGCCCTAAAACTGATCCCTGTGGCACTCCATATTTTACTTTTGTTTGGTTTGACAATTCCTCGTTTACATAGACAAAGTGGTAGCAGTCTGCTAAATAGACTGCTACCACATATAAAAATTTAAATACAGAAACGTCGACCCTCTGAAAAGTATAATCATGCATATGTACTCAGTACTTGGTTTGGGCCCCTTTTGCCTCAGTGCGGCGTGGCATGGATGCTATCAGCCTGTGGCACTGCTGAGGTGTTATGGAAGATCAAGATGCTTCAATAGCGGCCTTCAGCTCTTCTGCATTGTTTGGTCTTATGTCTCATCTTTCTCTTGGCAATGCCCCATAGATTCTCTATGGGGTTCAGGTCAGGCGAGTTTGCTGGCCAATCAAGCACAGTAATACCATGGTCATTGAACCAGGTTTTGGTACTTTTGGCAGTGTGGGCAGGTGCCAAGTCCTGCTGGAAAATGAAGTCAGCATCTCCATAACGCTTGTCTGCTGAAGGAAGCATGACGTGCTCTAAAATGTCCCGGTAGACGGCTGCGTTGACTCTGGACTTAATCAAGCACAGTGGACCAACACCAGCCGATGACATGGCTCCCCAAACCAACACAGACTGTGGAAACTTCACAACTTCAAGCATCTTGGATTGTGTGCCTCTCCATTCTTCCTCCAGACTCTGGGACTTTGGTTTCCAAATGAGATACAAAATTTGCTCTCATCAGAAAAGAGGACTTTGGACCACTGAGCAACAGACCAGTTCTTTTTTCTTTAGCCCAGGTAAGACGCTTCTGACGTTGTTTGTTGTTCAGGAGCGGCTTGACAAGAGGAATACGACATTTGAAGCCTCAGTCCACTCCTTGTGACGCTCCCACACACATTTGAATGGCCTTTTCCTGACAATCCTCTCCAGGCTACGGTCATCCCTGTTGCTTGTGCACCTTTTTCTTCCACACGTTTCCCTTCCACTTAACTTTCTATTAATGTGCTTTGATACAGCACTTTGAGAACATCCAACTTCTTTTGCAATTACCTTTTGAGGCTTTCCCTTCTTGTGGAGGGTGTCAATGATGGTTTTCTGCACAACTGTTAGGTCAGCAGTCTTCCCCATGATTGTGAATTCAACTGAACCAGACTGAGAGACCATTTAAAGGCTCAGGACCCTTTGCAGGTGTTTTGGATTAATTAGCTGATTAGAGTGTGACACTTTGAGCCTACAATACTGAACCTTTTCACAATATTCTAATTTTCTGAGATTCTGAATTTGGGGTTTTCATAAGCTGTAAGCCATAATCATCAAAATTATATCAAATAAAGGCTTGCAATAGCTTACTTTGCTTGTAATGAGTCTATATAATATATTAGTTTCACCTTTTAAGTTGAATTACTGAAATTAATGAACTTTTGCACGATATTCTAATTTTTCGAGTTTCACCTGTACATGTACAATAATTGAAACGACATGATTTGAATCTAGGATTACCCAATCTTAATCCTGGAATTCTACAAAGTCATATATTAGACGTCCCAGGCATAAACATTGCTCAGAAAGGCCCCTATGCACGATATTATCATCTTCCTGACTGAAAGCATACTTCTTTTTGAAAGTATTCGAGTGATGCAAATTTGGTGGTCTTTTGGAATCCTAACACATTTCATCTTAATCCAGGAACGTCTCACTCAAAGAAGGATAAATGTATGACGGTATTGTTGGTCCTGTTACATTTTGTCTGACTCCAAGAAAGTTGAGAATATTGATAAATGCTTATCACAATTTGTCATTTTCACTATCTATTTGAATGTTGAAGTCACCAACAATTAAATCTCTATCTACAGTAACTACAAGATCCGATAACAAATTAGAAAATTTTAATAAGGCCCGGGTGATCTATATACTGCATATAGGTACACATTAATGTATTTGTTTTTTCCAAGTTTGACCTTGATCAAATTTTTTCTAAATGATTTAGAGGGTTTTGTGGTTGGTAGTTTGGGGAACAGACACAATCTCTATGTGATCTAGGTGATTATATCTCTAAGTGTTGTTGTTTATGTGACCTATGTGTTGTTTATGTTTATGGTAGTCCGTGGGGTTTTACCTGGCCCATTGGAGTCCCCAAATCACCCCCAGTTCATGCAGTGCATCAGAAGCTGTTGTAATGCAGTGCTTAGGAATCCAGCAGAGGTGACCGGGAAGCTGTGGGAATTCAGCTCAAGGAATATCAACCACTCGGCTTTGAAGAGAAAATCTGAATGAGCGAGAGTGGCATACAAATCTGAATGATGCCAGAGTGGCATGCAAATTCCACTCGCCAATTCCCAAAGATCAGAGGTGTCTCGGACTCCCAAGAGTGACCCCTAATGTCACCATCGACACAGCGTAATTTTAGCTATTTTATATAGAAATATACATATTTTACTAGTGGGACTGTTTCCAGACTTGCCAGCCAGGATTCAGTGTATTGAAATTTGAAATATGTCCCAACAGGTAAGATTGAGTTATATTTAAATGCTGTTTCGGCTAAAGCAGGCATTTAAAATGTATGCTGTATGATATAAATATGATATGTAATATTATATAAAATTATAAGAATGTTTAGATTATATTTTAACTAGTGTTTATGCTGCCTCATTATATCAACAAAGCTTGTGTTTGCAAACATGTGTTCAGGTTAAATGAGTAAAATGCACTTTATATATCCCCATATTAGAAAATCTGCATCTTATAATGACTTCTGAAGGATCACGTGACACTGAAGACTGCAGTAATGATGCTGAAAATTCTGCTTTGATCACAAATTACATTTTACAATATATTCAAATAGAAAACTGATCTTTTAAATTGTAAGAGTTCACAATATACTGTTTACCGTTTTGGATCAAATTAAAGCAGTCCTGGTGAGCAGAAGATACTTCTTTTAAACGGTAGTGTAGGTAAATTCCTCAATGATGGGCCCAGGGGAGGGGCTTTTGTCTCCTCAGGTGTGAATTACAATCAATATTCATGATAGTTAACGCATATGACCTTTCTAACACTAAAAGTGTCTTAAAACGTTCAATTAATATATTGTTTTGTATGAATGAGTGATCATGATGGTTTTCACATCATTTTTTAGATAAACTCTAGGCTACAAGAGCCAGTACTCAAAAGGCTTGCTGGACAAATGTTTAGTATGTGTTAAAATTTGTATGTGCCTTATTTTGATGACTTAATTTTGTTTTTTCAAAAACCATGCATAAACGAAATTTTCTCAAAAATATCGGTGTAAAAAATGGTTTCGCGCTGGATGACTGTCGTGCTGAGCGGTGCAGGTACAGAGGAGAAGTAGAAGAAGAGAAGAGGATGACACCATTTGCTAAGCGGGGATGCTTTCATTTTCATCCTTAACACATACATTTTAAATCACAAACTACGGAGTATGTTTTGGACATTATTTAACCTTGTCAAAGACGAACAAACATTTTAGAATAACAACATTTCTTCAAGTTTTAGGGGTGCTGAATCACCCCTAAAAAGGGGCTAGACTCGCCCTTGAGTGTTAAGTATGAAAATGAAAACATTCCCACTTCTCTTCTTCTACTTCTCCTCTGTACCTGCCCAACTCAGCACGACCGTCATCCAGCGCGAAACACACACAGTGTGAGAACCCGTGAATCAGTGTTGTGATTCAACTAAGTTGCTCCAAAGCTGTGTTCTTCATTCCTTTTACCTAGAGTTGTTCCGATTCCGAAACCTTATCGGTGAGTACTGGAGTCAGTATCCTGAATCACCTATAATATGTGTTCATTTTCGGACTATTTTAGTCCAGCGGGTCGCCGCCGGTGTGGAGCACCACAGGACCTGGGTCCATAGTCATAAATGGAGAGAAGTAGCGCCAGTTACAATGTTCTTCCGCAAGACGCATGCAGTTCTGTTTATTAACTGCTAGAGCGTGAAACAAAAACAGCAGCGCGACATATAAACTGTGTACCTGTGTAGTGCGTACGTGTGTCTCTGTTATTAAAGTTTATTGTTAATTTGATACTAATTTTAACAATCGGAGTCATGTAAACATGACATCACGTGCGTCTTTACTGGTCAGTCGTCATGGAAACATGAAGCCCTGGCGTTTGGACCAGAGTAAAACAAACATATCACTGTATACCACCAGTATGTGTGAAAACCCTCACTGTGGCTTTTTAAATGTATTGTTATTCATCCCTAGATTTATATCTGTTATTTTTCAATTGTGGCTGACTATCAAACTAGACAATAAAATCTTTTGCTGTATTTATTCATTCCTTACACACAGAGGATTTAACCTGAACCAGGCTTAACTCCTGAACTCTCAGCATTACTCTCTCTCTCTCTGTGTGCATGTGTGTGTGGCCTGCCAGTGAGCAATGGACATACGACAGTTCTTTAAAAGAAAAAAGACAGATTCAGGTGAGAGACTATGGACAGTCCATAATGACATCTGTCTTGTTTTTTTTTGTTCTTCTGAAAGGTGTTAGGCTAAAGTAACAGATAATGCAAACCAGCTATCTGTTGTTGTATCAAATTACTTATCTAGGCAATGGTCCCCTGCTTTTATTTATTTTATTTATTTCAAACCCACAATGGAGAATACAGCTTCTCTTGTGAAAGGAATTTGTGATTTAAAAAAGTTTCTAAGCCCAATAATAATAATAAATATAGCTGCAAGCAGCAATGCGGATTCCACCTCAAAATGGCAAATCATTTAAAATTGATTAGCAGAGGGTTGGGGTTAAACCCTCTCAATGGATGAATACAAAAAACACGTATTTCTGTCTGAATCCTAAACAAAACATTTTCAGTTTTCGGCGAATTTCGGCGTGGCCTGTAGCGGCCCCTAGGTTGTTGGCCATTCTTGGTTTGCGGGTTCCTGTTGGCTTGTAGTATCACTGCACCAAATTAGAACATTTTTGACCAGAAAATGGGAATTTCGGTGTGGCCTGTAGCGCCCTCTATAGGCAAATGTTGGCCATTCTTGGTTTGTGGTTTTCTGCTGGCCAGTAGTATCAATGTATCAAATTAGAACATTTTTGACCAGAAAACGGGAATTTTGCTTGTCCTGCAGTGCCCCTTAGTGGCGAATGTCGGTCATTCTTGGTTTGTGGATTCCTGTTGGCCTGTACTATTAATGTACCAAATTAGAAAATTTTTGACCAGAAAATGGGAATTTCGGCATGGCCTGTAGCGCCCCCTAGGAGCGAATGTTGGCCATTCTTGGTTTGAGGGTTCCTGTTGACCTGTAGTATCAATGTACCAAATTAGAACGTTTCTGACCAGAAAACAAAATTTTGGGAGTGGCCTGTAGCGCCCCCTAAGGGCGAATGTGGGCCATACTTTGTATGTGGGTTCCTGTTGGCTTGTAGTATCAAAGTACCAAATTAGAAATTTTTTGACCAGAAAATGTGAATTTTGGCTTGCCCTGTAGTGCCCCCTATTGGCGAATGTCGGTCATTCTTGGTTTGTGGATTCATGTTGGCCTGTACTATTAATGTACCAAATTAGAATATTTTAGACCAGAAAATGGGAATTTTGGCTTGTCCTGTAGTGCCCCCTTGTGACGTATGTCGGTCATTCTTGGTTTGTGGATTCCTGTTGGCCTGTACTATTAATGTACCAAATTAGAACATTTTTGACCAGAAAATAGGAATTTTGGCATGGCCATTCTTTGCGCAGTGATGTCATCTTTAAGAATATTAGGTTTGAAAAACCATCAGTCAAAATTACATTTGATTTATTGACATGTATATATTGTTAAAATTTGGACATTTACATAAACACGCCCCTTTCAGCCATTTTGTATCGTATTCATTTTTCCTAAGTAACGTTTTCAAAGACTTCAAGTCAATTGGAGTTACAGTTCAGGAGAAGAAGAATTTTGTAGGTTTTCACAAATTTTCGACGTATGGGAAAATCCATCATGGCAGAAGTTATGGGTCCTTGAGGGTTTTTTGTTCCCCATGAGGAATGAGGCATGTACACCAAGTTTCAGAAGATTTGGACAAATGGCGTGGAAATGGAATCATTTTGAAAATATTTTTTTTGGGCATGGCCTATAGCGCCACCTATGGGCGAATGTGGACCATTCTAGGTTTGGGGGTACCCGTTGGCCTGTAGTATCAATGTGCCAATTTAGAAAACTTTTGACCAGTGACTTTTTGAGATATTGGGGCTCAAGGAGAAGAATTATAATAATAATAATAAATATAGCTGCAAGCAGCAATGCGGATTCCTCCTCAAAATGGCAAATCATTTAAAATTGATCAGTAGATCATTGGGGATAAACCCTACCAATTAAGGAATTCAAAAAAACATGACTTTGTCTGAATCCTAAACCAAACATTTTCAATGTACAGGAAAATCCATACCGGACCTTATGGATCCATGAGGATTTTTTGTTCCAAATGAGAAATGAGGCATGTACACCAAGTTTCAGAAGAATTGGACAAATGGCGTGGAAATGGTATCACTTTGAAAAAAAATTTTTGGGGAGTGGCCTCTAGCGCCACCTATGGTCGAATGTGGGCCATTCTTGGTTTGTGGGTTCCTGTCAGCCTGTAGAATCAATGTACAAAATTAGAAAATATTTGACCAGAAAATGGGAATTTTGGAGTGGCCTGTAGCGCCCCCTAGGGGCAAATGTAGGCCATTCTTGGTTTGTGGGTTCCTGTTGGCCTGTAGTATCAATGTACCAAATTATACAATTTTTGACCGGAAAATTAGAATTTTTGCATTTCCTGTAGAGCCCCCTATTGGCGAATATGGTCCATTCTTGGTTTGTGTGTTCCTGTTGGCCTGTACTATCAATGTACCAAATTAGAACATTTTTGACCAGAAAATTGGAATTTTGGCGTGGCCTGTAGCGCCCCCTAGGGGCGATTGTTGGCCATTCTTGGTTTGTAGGTTCCTGTTGGCCTGTAGTATCAATGTACCAAATTAGAATTCATTTCATGCATTGTAAAAATAAATGAATGTAAAAGGGATATTTGATCATTTCCTCACCCTCATGCAGTCCCATATGTGTATGACTTTCTTCTGCAGAAATTGAATGAAGATGTTTAGAAGAATATCTCAGCTCTGTTGATCCTTTCAATGTAAGTAAATGAGAAGTGGTGAGAAACAGATCAATAATTAAGTCATTTTTTACTATAAATCTCTACTTTCACTTTCACAAGCGCTCTTCTCTCTTAAGGGTTCTTTTTCTGTTTTTTTTTTTATTTACATAAGCATATCACCCCTCCTGAGCAGGGTGGACAATTTCTAGTAAATAAAAATAAAAATACTCTATATACTACATATATTGACCTTTTTCACACCCGCACCTATAATATCCCTTCTGAAAGTATGGATTAAACCACTTGAGTGTTATGGGCTACTTTTTATGTTGCATTTATGTGATTTTTGTTGATGTGAGTTCTGATCACCATTCAAGTGCATTGAAAGCACCAACAGGGCTGAGAAAGAAAGAAATACACATCTGGGATAGAAAGAGTGTGAGTAAATGATGAGAGAAATATATTTTTGGGGTAAACTAATTTTATTTGAAAGACTATCTAGGCACATAAATAACACTGCATAGCTGTGACTGTTTATAACTATTTCAAAATGTACAAGCTCACACTTTAAATGGTCAGTGCAATGATATTTAAATCATTAAAATAGCAACAGATCCAGTGAAAAAAAATGGAGATTGAGTGATTATTTTTACATTTTACATGCCATTCAAAAACGTGGCATTCTACCACGTAAGAGAGAAATAAAAAAAACTTAAAATAATACCATTTGTACTTTTCAATTACTTCGGATGTCAATGCACTGGGCGAAGTCTAAATCTAGAAGTCTAGAAGGACACGGGACACCCGGTTTATTTTCTTTACTTTACAAAAGCACAAGGTTTTGTTGTTATTGTGAATGTACACAAATAAAAGTACACATTTCATAGTTCGTAATGATGTCTCGCATGTTTCTGTGTGGTCAAAAATGAAGCAGTATTTTATTAGGGCCCAAGCACAAAGTGCGTAGGACCCTATTGTTTTCGTTAGGATTATTATTATTATTATTATTATTATTATTATTATTATTTTTTTACGACTTACGGGGCACTTTTGGGGCTCTTAACATGCTCAAAAACTCTTGAAACTTTGCACACGTGTCAGAACCTGCGGTCATTAGGGCCGGGCTGAAGCTGGTACCCGGGCGTGGCAGGGGGGCTCGACAGCGCCCCCTGGAACAGGGTCCGAAAACTTGGTCCATAACTCAAACACGCTTGCATGTAATAATATGAAACTGGGTACACATATAGATCTCATCGTTTCATATATCCTTCATACTTTTACTTTTTACCCCAGACCAACAGGAAACCGTCTATTTAGGGTTGTTTGAAAAACGCACGCAATGGAATTTGGAATACTCCTCCCAGAGAATATCTCTAACGGTTTGGCCGTGGCGAGGAAACGAAATGATGGCGAGAAACGAGAAACAGTCAGAGTGTTATAACTTCTGCATACATTAATTGATCTCGATGAAACTTCAGCGGTGTGTTCGCTGTAAGAGGCCGATCGCATGGATGTAACTATTGTGAGTCAAAGTTATAGCGCCACCATCTGGCAGAAGGAAGTGTGTCACTTTCAAAATGCTTTGAAATCACACTCTTATTTTTACCCTATTTACTTAAAACTTTATGTGTACAATGTAAACACAAGGCAGATGTAGACGTGTGAAAGGATTATTGATATCTTAAATACTGTGGTCGTGGCAGCGCTTCAAAGTTGAATATTCTTTTTTGATGCGTGGTGCAGTGGCTCAGTAGCGCCACCTGTTGACAAAAGTGGGGTATTGGTTTTATACTTCGACCTAGAGTCACAAAACTCAGGAATTATATTGTTCTCATCGAGCCGGACAACTTTCTAACAGAAAGTCAGATATTTTGGTTTGAATGTGGAACACATTGCAAAGGAAACTTTGAAGCTCCAAAAACCCCATAAAGGTAGCATATGAAGGGAGCAAATAGCAAGGAAGTGTGTTATAACTTCTGCATACATTAACTGATCTCGATGAAACTTCAGCAGTGTGTCACGTGGATGTGACTATTGTGAGTCAAAGTTATAGCGCCACCAACTGGCAGAAGGAAGTGTGTCACTTTCAAAATGCTTTGAAATCACCCTCTTATGTCTCAAGTGAACAAACAGAGCAACAGAAAGTCAGATATTTTGGTTTGAATGTGGAACACATTACAAATGAACTTTGAAGCTCCAAAAAGCACACAAAGGAAGCATAAAAGCAAGGAAGCGTGTTATAACTTTTGCATACATTAACTGATCTCGATGAAACTTCAGCAGTGTGTCACATGGATGTGACTACTTGAGTCAAAGTTATAGCGCCACCAACTGGCAGAAGGAAGTGTGTCACTTTCAAAATGCTTTGAAATCACCCCTTATGTCTCAATTGAACAAACAGTTGATAAAGAAATCGGGTATCAATATATTGAATTATGAATTATTGCAGTGATCAATGTCCGGTTAAGATGAAAATAAACTATCGCTCTGTCTAAGCGATTATCTTTCTGAAACACGTCACAAAAACTTACAGAAACGGATAACACAAACATGATGTTGGAAATATACACTTATCAGAATAGTTATATTAAACTTTAGTCTATTTCAGTTAAAGCCATTTAAGTTATAAAGCTGTCTCATGTAATTTCTCCTTTAATTCTATAATATAACCACTAGGTGGAGTTCTAAGCCTATTTTCTGTATTCTCGTTGTTTTAACGTATGAAGAAGACTTACATGTTGTTGAGAACGCAGTAAAGTGTGACGCATATTTCGTTCTGTGAGTTTTATGAGTACTCCGAGTCTTTATTAAAACCAACACATGAAACATATGTCTAAAGAAAGTAGGGATGGGCTTATCGATCCTAACGTATCAAGATCCGAGTATGATGTTGTTTTAGGGTTGTCTGACTAGAGCTGTCGCGATAGTCAATATATCGACTTATCGCACGATATATGTAAATGAGCCGATCATTTTTGGTGCCGCGATATATTGCAACTGATAATTTGTTTTATTATTAAAAATAATAATCAGATTCATTTTTACATTAAAATGAATGTCACCAACATTTTAGTTGATCGCGCTGCCTCTGTCATCTTGTCTGCACTCTGTGTCGGAGGCGGGGCTCAGGCAGCGTGTCCACACACACACACACACACACACAGAGAGAGAGAGAGAGCGGACACCGTCAGGTGAAGAGAAAGCGTGAACCAACTGCATTTTAAAGTGTTCTGTTTCGTGACATCTTCAGCGAGCCAGTTAGGAAGAACGAGTCCAACATGGAATTGATTTCAAAGCCGCAATCTTCAGCTCCGGTGTGGGAACATTTTGGCTTTAAGCCAAACGAGAGAGGAGAGCTAATTAACGTGAACGAGCCGGTATGTCGACTGTGTTTTAAAACAGTAGCAGCGTAAAGAGGCAACACAACAAACTTAAAATCGCACCTAAAACATAACCATCCCACCCAGTTTTTCAACCTGGGAACAACAACTGCAGCTGGAGTTGGAGAGGGGCCTTCTTCCAGACAGTTATCTGTTGCAGATGCCTTTTCCCGACAGTGCAAATATAAACGTGACAGCGCGAAATGGCGCACACTCACGGATAGCGTAACTCGCTATAAGAAAGACTGTTTAGCACAGCTGGTAACATTATTACCCCAGTAAGATCCTGCCTTAAGCCCCACAAGGTAAACATGTTGGTGTTCCTTTCTCGGAATCTGCCTAACAATTAAAAAACTAATCTGGCAGCAGAAATGTCCTGTTGATGCATCTGTGCCTTTTTGTGAGACACTTTAAAAGTTTAAATTGACATATTAGCCTACTTTGTTTTGATCTAGTTCTTGATACCTTGCACTTTTTTGTTAACGAAAGTGTATTTATTTACTTGTTTTATTTATTTGGGATATATTTTTTCACATTTCACAATGTCTAAATATTGAATAGAATAAGAATAAAATGTTCTTTGTTCTTTGAAACAGTGTAGGCCTACTTGCATTATTATGCTATTATATTGTCATTATGTAATCAGTGGCATAAAATGGTCTGAAAATTACAATAATATCGTTTATCGCAATTAATTTATGTGCAATATATCGCACAACAAAAAGTGGTTATCGTGACAGCTCTATGTCTGACAGATTATTTTTGCTCGCATCTTCACGAAGGTTTGTCGGTTGTATACAATGTTTGCCTGTTTGAACATTCAAGCGATTTTACACTATTCAACTCAACAAATGTGAAAACAACTCAAATACATGTTTGCGAGCAGATTGAGTGACACAGCGATCGAGCCGCGTCGTGTCTAACGCTCGCTCGAACGCCTGCTGCTTGCGTCTGAACGGACAATTTCATACAACAAAGTGTAAAAATACATGATATATTGAGGAGTCTGTTATGTCTCAAGTGAACAAACAGTTGAGAAAGAAATCTGGTATAATTATATTAAATTCTGGCATTATTCCAGATGACGTCCTGCTATATTTTTCTCTCGAAACAGCGGAAACAACTTAAACAAAATACTGCGTTTTTTGTGCCCATACTGATACATTTAATACATCATCACAAACTATGAAAGTTGTACTTTTATTTGTGTACACTTAAAATAACAACAAAACCTTGTGCTTTTGTAAAATAAAGAAAATAAACCGGCTGCGCTGTCTCTGTCTTCGCGATAATCTTTCTGAAACACGTCACAAAATTCAAGTGAACAAAATCAGCCATTCACGCAGTCTGTATTTTATCGTCTCACAATGAATACAGATGCAACAAGCACGGCACAAAACGAAAATAATGATACTTCTCAGTTCTCAAAAGATTAAACTGAACTGTGCCTTGAATATCGTAACATGCGATAAAACCCTCTTAAAGAGACAGTAACAATTTAGCCTTCACCCTGAACATAGACATCCCAAGTCATTGAAAAGTACAAATGGTATTATTTTAATTTTTTAATTTCTCTCTTACACTGTAAAATGCCACGTTTTTGAATGGCATGTAATATGTAAAAATAATCACTGATGATTTAAAAATCAAAGCACTGACCATTTAAAGTGTGAGCTTGTACATTTTGAAATTTATAAACAGTCACAGCAATGCAGTGTTATTATGTACCTAGATAGTCTTTCAAATAAAATGAGTTTACCCCAAAAATATATTTCTCTCATCATTTACTCACCCTCAGGCACGTGCACACATAGACATCAAAGGGGGCTTGAGCACCTGCCCTTTTTCTTCCTCGAGAGAAATTAGTGCCCTTTTTTCTGGGGTGTTTATTTTTATTTTTTAATAAATAAATTAATATATATATTCCTGTTTGCGCACAGCTTCCTGTCAAACAAATATATTTATTAAATAAAAAACATCAGGTCGGTAGATGAGATTTTGTCGATGCCCGCCCTCCCTCCGCGTCGTGTACAGTGCCTCGACTATACAGCTAATTAGCCAAAAGCAAATATAGTTAACTTGTGTCTTGCTAACATTCATGACTCATGAGCTACTAGCTAATGTAATAGGTTAGCTAAAGTCTAGCTAAGGCAATATATCATGGCCATACAGGCCAATATACTGTACTTATTGGAGACATTACAGGTGAATACAGTCACATTTGTGTGATGTACTTAACATAATGATAAATAATCTTAAGATATTATATCATATGCTATGTATTGTGAATACACCCATGTTAAACATAGAAATGTACTTCCATTGCATATCATAGGAACACATAAGCGTAAATTATAATTACATTGATAAACCTGTACAAAGACCTCCAGATAAATACTGGCCTTCTGGATTAACACATTTAAGTGCTGCAAAAGATATTGACCTATGACATCCTATGACATCAAAAATTATTCTACATTTGAATTATCTCATAGATGTAACTATTGTGGTTCACGGTCATAGGCCCTGTCCTAAATGGCACACTTCATATGAATTTTCAGTCTTGTGTACTTATTTCATGTGTCCATTAACTCCATGAGACCGAAGGGTGTCTCATTTTTCATTTTAGGTATCGGAAGGGTGCTCACGCATACTTTGTGGTCGATATGTGCCCTTGATGCGCACTTTTGCAGAGCACACACTGATGCGAGCTCTACAGCACACATCTTCTCGACAGTCAAAGCGAGGTTACGTTATTGCCCATCGTGCACAGCAACCCTAAAGGCACGGGGGTGGCGATGCCACCGGCTTGGGCCCGCCATCGCTGCTCGCAGCTATATTTTATTTTATTTTTATTAATTTTTTCTCCTGTGGGGGACTGTGGGATGGGTCTTGAATGGTTGAGGGACAGCTATTGGGTAACTGTGGGGGGATCTTGGGGGTTCAGGCTCACGTTTTCTTTGGCCTGGTGGTAGATCGGTCAACATGCCCTTGAGGAGGGCATTGACCCTGGATGCTTCTGTGTGTTGCTATGAATGGGAATATTTTAGATGACTGGTGTGATGTGGTTGTTGAGCGGCTTCACTGCAAGAGTATTATATGTTTCGAATATTTAATAAAAATATATATCCTTCAAAGCATTGGTTGCTAAGGTGTTCTGGGAGGTTACTAGAGCATTGCTATGCGATTGCTGTAGTATTCACTTTTTTAGCACTTTGCCATGCGGTTGCTAAGCTGTTGTGGGTGGTTGCCAAGGCATTGCTATGTGGTGCTAGGATATTGCTTGATTGATGCTGTAGAATACAAACTTTTTCTAGCACATTGTTGTGTGATTGCTGGGTGTTGTGGGTGGGTGCCAGGGTACTGTTATGTTATTTCAAAGGCATCTTGTTTTTATCTTATGAGGTTGCTAGGGTATTCTAGGTGGTTGCCAGGAAATTGCTAGGTGGTTGCTAAGGTGTTCTGAGTGTATTTTAATCATGTTGTTATGTGGTTGCTTTGGTATTCTGGGTGGTTGCTACAATTCAGAATTTTAGGACATTGCTATGCGGTTGCTAGAGTGTTGTTTGTGATTGCCAAGGCATTTTGAGTGCTTTTCAATTGCATTGCTATGTAATTGCTCGGGTATTCTGGGTGGTTGCTAGGATATTGCTAGGTTGTTGCTAGGGGTGTAAGTTAGTTTCCACCTATATGGATTTTCTGGGCAGAGACAAATAATAGATAACTCAAAACTCATTGTCGCCGATTTGGACAACGATAACCAATACTTGTACATTATGTGTTTTGTAAAATGAGCCAAATAAATCATTACAAGTTATTTGTGAAAATATTGGTGGTAATTCCACTATTGGCATGGTAATAATATTTAGATTTTCTTTGTTATCATCCAATAATATATCAGCCGCTGAAACAGGCCTATCGTGCATTCCTACTTCTGAGAATTTTAAGTGTGTTTCCATGTGGTTGTTTGGGTGTTTTTGGTGGTTGGCAAGGTTGCTATGCTGTTGCTAAGACATTTTAGGTGTTTTTATTGTGTTGCTATGTGGTGGCTAAGATTTTGCTAGTCTTTGCTAGAATATTGCTATGTGGTTACTAAGGGTGTATGTGAGAATCCACTTATGTGAAATATCTGAGCTGATAGGATATAAATGACTAAATTACAGTTACGATAAGGATACCTATAGCCTTGAATTTTACATTTGCCCTTTTATCCCTTTATAAAATAACACCTAAAAAAAATCCCACAAAACTTTACAGATTATCAGGGAAAATACAGATGTTATTATACTATCGATGTGACAATACAATATTTACTTTTATCTGCCATTAATATATCAGCCACCAATATAATGTGCATTCCTACTTCTGAGAATGTTTTGTGTGTTTCTAAATGGTTTTTAGGGTGTTATGATTGGTTGCTAGAGCATTGCTAGGTTAATGCTACTTTGCAATGGGTAGTTGTTAAGTGTTTACTTACTGGCTCAAGTGGCCCAAATCTCTGTTGATATTCAGGTCCCTAGATATGACTCAAATCCATCTTTCAAAAATTCTGAATCTATATTGCTTAGAAATGTTACACAAGTCTCATGATTTGAGGTATCATTCATATGCGTAGTATGCATGTTGTGGGATGAGTTACTGTAATATGCTGATATTTAATACTTAAGGGGTTCAATTCAAGGATGAGTAATAGTAATAGTATTGCTTGCCCTAACAAACACCACTAGTTACAGTAAACGGCCAACTCAGTTTCTTGTTTCAGCCTCTTTATACAGTGTTTCCAAATTAGGGAATTCATAAAACATCAATCTGAAATAAAAGAAGGCAGTATTAAGAACTCATTCCCAGACTGAGAACTCTTTTGGAGCCTAGGCCTCTGGGAATACTGTATACCCAATACATAGAATATATTTGCATGCGAGCTGGTGTGTTTATGACCTTTTTCCTAATAGGTTATCAATTTCTTTTTGGGCAAATAACTTAGTAAACTTTTTTTTGATTAAACTGAAATCAGAAGAGACTGCTGTCTACCATTTAAAATACAATATAATTTTTTTTAGATTGTTTTTACAAAGTTCAAGTTTTTGGTGAAATTTAGTAAATATAGTGCTAAATAAGAGTATATTTTTTAGCAATTTGTATTTTTGTTATTTACTCTATTAAATTGAGTGATATATCGGTATTGGTTCTGCCTATCGGCCACCCTGCACTCTGGATATCAGTCATCGGCATTGCCATTAAAAACCCATATTGGTTGATTACTGACTGAGAATACAACACGTACTTGCACTAATTTTTATAGTATGTTGTGTTCACACTGGCTTTCGATTTAACGCATTAATTCAGTACAATTATGTACAAAATTGCACTTTGAAAAAATTACACTACCATAGGATCAATTCAAGCATGTATTACCATGTTTTTGCAAGTTGCAGTCAGCAGTGGGCAATCAGCACAATCCAGTTGTACATGTTTTCTATTTTGTGGCAAATATTTAGGGCCCAAGCACAAAGTGCGTAGGACTCTATGGTTTTTGTTAGGATTATTATTAGGGCCCAAGCACAAAGTGCGTAGGACCCTATTGTTTTCGTTAGGATTATTAGGGCCCAAGCACAAAGTGCGTAGGACCCAATTGTTTTCGTTAGGATTATTAGGGCCCAAGCACAAAGTGCGTAGGACCCTATTGTTTTCGTTAGGATTATTATTATTATTATTATTTTTTTTTTTAAATTATATATATTCCTCCTAGAGAATGAATCCAATCGCCACCAAACTCGGTCGGCATGAAATCAAGACATTAAGGATGCTACATTCCGGACGGATTTTTGATATCTCAAACGGTTTGGCCGTGGCGAGGAAATTGATTTAGGACTAAAAATGGACACATGAAGTGTGTTATAACTTAGTTAGTTCTATCCACAGTTACAAAACTCGGCGTGTATATTGTTCTCATCAAGCCGAACAACTTTCTAATTTACAGTCATTAGCTCCGACCAACAGAAAGTCAGATATTGTGGTTTGAATGTGGATTTCTTTAAATTTTTCTCTCTCTGAGTGACCCCTCCTGTTCAGTGTTTTTCTCTCTGTGTCTCTCTGACAGACAGAATGGCCCTGCCAAATTTGTGTGTGTGTGTGTGTGGGGGAGGGGGGTTCTCTGTTGGGTGAGATTTGCTTTTTGATTGTTTGATTGTTTTTCAAGGTTTCTGGGACTTTTGGGGCCCTTAGCGTGCTCGAAAACTCTTGAAACTTTGCACAAGGGTCAGAACCCGTGGCCATCAGGGCCGGGCTGAAGCTGGTACCCGGGTGTGGCAGGGGGCTCGACAGCGACACCTGGAATGGGATTCGAACACTTGTCCATATATCAAACATGCTTGCATGTAATAATATGAAACTTCGGTACACTTCTAGATCTCATCGGGCCGAACAACTTTCGTGCTCTAAGTTTTACGCCAGCCCAACAGGAAGTCGGCTATTATGGGTTGTTTGGAAACATGCTCTGGATTTATATATATTCCTCATAGAGAATTAATCAATACGCCACCAAACTTCGGTCAGCATGAAGTCAAGACATTGAGGATGCTACATTGCGGACGGATGTTTGATATCTCGAACGTTTTGGCCGTGGCGAGAAAAGAATTTATGACTAAAAAGGACACAAAGTGTGTTATAACTTAGTTAGTTCTATCTATAGTTACAAAACTCGGCGTGTATATTGTTCTCGTCGAGCGAACAACTTTCTAATTTACAGTCATTAGCTCCGACCAACAGACAGTCAGATATTTTGGTTTGAATGTGGAACACATAGCAAATGAACTTTGAAGCTCCAAAAAGCACATAAAGGTAGCATTTAAGCAAGGAAGTGTGTTATAACTTCTGCATACATTAACTGATCTCGATGAAACTTCAGCAGTGTGTCACATGGATGTGACTATTGTGAGTCAAAGTTATAGCGCCACCAACTGGCAGAAGGAAGTGTGTCACTTTCAAAAAGCTTTGAAATCACCTTATGTCTCAAGTGAACAAACAGACCAACAGAAAGTCAGATATTTTGGAATTTGGAATACTCCTCCCAGACAATTCCATCAATCGCCACCAAACTCGGTCAGCATGATGTCAAGACATTGAGCATGAAAAATTGCCGGCAGATTTTTGATATCTCTAACGGTTTGGCCATGGCGAGAAGCGAAATGATGGCGAAAGCGAGAAACAGTCAGAGTGTTATAACTTCTGCATACATTAATTGATCTCGATGAAACTTCAGCGGTGTGTTAAGCTGTAAGAGGCCGATCGCATGGATGTGACTATTGTGAGTCAAAGTTATAGCGCCACCAACTGGCAGAAGGAAGTGTGTCACTTTCAAAATGCTTTAAAATCACCCACTTATTTTTACACGATTTACTTCAAACTTTATGTGTATAATGTAAACATCCGGCAGATGTAGGCGTGTGAAAGGATTATTGATATCTTAAATACTGTTGTTGTGGCAGCTCTTCAAACTTGAATTTTCTTTTTTGATGCCTGGTGCAGGGGCTCAGTAGCGCCACCTTCAGACAAAAGTGGGGTATTGGTTTCATACTTTGACCTACAGTCAGATATTTTGGTTTGAATGTGGAACACATTGCACAAGAACTTTGAAGCTCAAAAAAGCACATAAATGCAGCTTAAACAGCAAGGAAGTGTGTTATAACTTCTGCATACATTACTTGATCTCGATGAAACTTCAGCAGTTTCTTCACTGGAAGAGGCGGTCGCGTGGATGTGACTATTGTGAGTCAAAGATATAGCGCCACCAACTGGCAGAAGGAAGTGTGTCACTTTCAAAATGCTTTGAAATCACCCCTTATGTCTCAATTGAACAAACAGTTGATAAAGAAATCGGTATCAATATATTGAATTATGAATTATTGCATTGATCAACTGTGATGTCGGTTAAGATGAAAATAAACTATTACTCTGTCTAAGCGATTATCTTTCTGAAACACGTCACAAAAACTTACAGAAGCGGATAACACAAACATGATGTTGGAAATATACACTTATCAGAATAGTTATATTAAACTTGTCTATTTCAGTTAAAGCCATTTCAGTTATAAAGCTGTCTCATATGTAATTTCTCCTTTAATTCTATAATATAACCACTAGGTGGAGGTCTAAGCACATTTTCTGTATTCTCGTTGTTTTAGCGTAAGAAGAAGACTTATGCGTGTTGACTGTTGAGAACGGTGTTTGGAGTTTTTAAAAGACGCGGACCAGGCGGAAAAACAAGACGTACTGCATCATTGCGTTCAATATTTTAACGAGGGCCACTCGTGCGCTGTACACGGTGTAAACATCAGCTTGAGGACTCTTAAAAATGTATATACGTCTCAGTTCTGGATGGAGTTATTTGCAGACCTTAGAGATGCTGGATACTTCAGCGGGAGTCGTGGCGTCATTGCTTTGGTGATTTTACTCAGAACAGGGTTTCCATGGGGTCTTAAAAAGTCTTAAAAAGTCTAAAATTTCAAAATCACAATTTAAGGCCTTAAAAAGTCTTAAATTTGCTGAAGTATTGTGTTCTAGGTCTTAAATAATTTTTAACAGGTCTTAATTTTCCTACGTCCATGTAAAACTCATTTAAATGCTCCCATAGCGCTTTGGAATGTTTTTTTTTTAATTCCGTGGTGTTGTAGTTTCTTTTTCAGCTAGTCCAAATATAATTCGCTGTATTATGACTACAAAATAGACCAACATGCAACAGCCAATCAGCTTTGAGCTTTAGGTGTTATTGGCGCTGAGTCTCTCGGATACCACAGAAAGGCGTTAAGCGGATTTTATTCAGCTATGAGGAAGTGCAAGTTTAGCGATACTTGGCTTGAAAAATCTGAATTTCGTGCTTGGTTAAAGCCAGTTGCAAATAACGCATTTGAAGCCTACTGCTTATGCAAGAAAGCTATTAAATTGGGAATGTTGGGTGTCACGAGGCTGGAGTCTCATTCAAAAAGTGAAAAACATCTAACTGCTGTGAAGGGTCTCCAGCAAGCGACAGCCATCAGCCATTACGCGCTTTGGAATAGCGGATGATGACTAATTTCCAAAATCACGGGACCGTTCAGTGCTGATGTTCGACGAAAGTCTTAATCGCACCACCAAAAGCGAAACAGCTGGACCTGCACGTACGTTTTTGGGAGGCGGGCAGGTGCAGTCAAGATACCTGGGATCCCAGTTCATGGGTCATGCAACTGCCGAGGACTTAATGAAACATGTGAAAGTAAGTAAATGTTTTATTTTAGCAAATAAATAAATTTGAGCTAAAATTATTTTAGCTGTTACGACTTTGTTTATAGATTATTATTTTTTCATTAGCAAAAGGGTGATTAGAGTGGTATTTTCTGTTGAGAACTCTGTTGCACCCTGTTGACTTAAATGGGAGCGTTCTCTTGAATTGCTTAGTTACCAATGATCGCGCGTTAACTCGACAATCGACTACTGTGGACTTCGACCGAAAACAGGAAGGCCCTGTCCCAATATGCACACTATGCCCTAAGGCCTTCCTCGAAGTGGACACTTGTTGAAAGTGCACTTAGCGGAGTAAGTGCGCAAGGGCCCAGCTGTGAAAAGCAGAATTGGGACAGTTTTGCACACGTCACTATCTACGTCACTTCTGTTGTGATCAGGAGAGCAAACATAACGTGCAGGGTAGTCCGATAGACTTCTATATATCTCTGAACCGGAGCCTGTAGCGTTGAAATTTGGCGTCTTGGGTAAGCTCACCGCAATGGTCTGCTGCGAATGGGTCGAGACTGCAATAAATAAAAATAAAAAGGAATAGGCTACAATAAATGATCTATGGCAGGGCTAGTATAATGGTGGCCCCAGATCATCTTTATCTGGCCCTCCAACAGTTTTTTATGTTTAAAAACCCTCACAATCTGATATCAAAGTGCCCTCTCAGCAAAGGTTTAGCGCGTTCATAGGCAACCGCATTCATCGGTGAGTTTAACAACGCTCATTGTGGTGTACAACCCCATTCATCGGTGAGTTTAACAACGCTCAACTGCAGGTAAAGCGGCATTCAGAGGTGAGTTTAACCAAAACAACGCTAAACTGCATGTGGCTAATGTTTACACTCAGGGTACATTACGGCATGTTTTCCATAACGTTACGACGTTCTCAATATAATTCATAATCCCACGTTTATAATGAACAACGCGTTATGGTTATTGTGTTATTAAAAACTGTGTACGCAGGTGTTACAGTTAACATGGTAACACTAAGTTACACCTGGTTTACTTGTATGTTACTGATTAAGAAGTAATGTCAAAAAAACAGTTATAACTGCATGAAGATGAATGGTAACACAATACTGGCAAAATACTGTTTACATCTTGCAAATGCATATGATTCAAGACTAGAATTCCCCCAGAACGGAGGGAGGGGCGGGGTGACCAAACCTCATTATCATTTAAAGTCATATGCACTGAAACGGCGTGCTGAAAACGGAGCTGTTTTTGAGCAGTTAAAATTAGTGTTTTCTTAAAATACTAATGAGAATTTTTAATAAAAGTATATTACAAAGTTTTCATTTAGACCCTAAAGATTCATATTAACTTGTACAAAAATGGCATTATATGACCCCTTTAAGGTTACAAATACACACACACACACACTCCATCATTGCAATCTTGACATTGCAGCCTGTTCATTATAGCCGCAATAAAATATAATAATAAAATAGTAAACCTACCATATAAAAATTACTCTGTTTAAATAGTCAGTAGTACAATTCAGTATCATTCACAGTAAGCACCGCTCACTGTGATGTTTCCAAGCATATTTTTAGCATGTAAAGAGGATGATTTTCTACGTCGGTATTGGAGCGTGAGTAAAGTACAAAGCCTATAATAACTGGCAGAAGGCAGTAAGAGAAACAGGAAGTCTGTTATAACTTCTGCATACATTAATTGATCTCGACGAAACTTCAGCAGTGTGTTTGCTGTAAGAGGCCGATCGCATGGATGTTGCTATTGTGAGTCAGTTATAGCGCCACCAACTGGCAGAAGGAAGTGTGTCACTTTCAAAATGATTTTAAATCACCCCTTATGTCTCAAGTGAACAAACAGACCAACAGAAAGTCAGATATTTTGGTTTGAATGTGGATTTCTTGGAATTTGTACACATCTTCTCGACGGTCGAGCGAGCTTACGTTATTGCCCGTCGTCTTGGCGACCCTAAAGGCCCAGGGTGGCGGTGCCACCGGCTTGGGCCGTCATCGCTGCTCGCAGCTTTATTATTATTATTATTAGGGCCCAAGCCTTGAAAGGCAAGGCCCTATTGTTTTAGGATTATTATTATTATTATTATTTTTTTTACGACTATTGGGGCACTTTTGGGGCTCTTAACGTGCTCAAAAACTCTTGAAACTTTGCACACTGGTCAGAACCCGCGGCCATTAGGGCCGGGCTGAAGCTGGTACCGGGCGTGGCAGGGGGCTCGACGGCACCCCTGGAACAGGGTCCAAAACTTGGTCCATAAATCAAACACGCTTGCATGTAATAATATGAAACTTGGTTCACATATAGATCTCATCATTTCATATATCCTTCATACTTTTACTTTTTACCTCAGGCCAACTGGAAATCGTCTATTTAGGGTTCTTTGGAAAACACATGCAATGGAATGTGAAATACTCCTCCTAGAGAATTCCACCAATCGCCACGAAACTCAGTCAGCATGAAGTCAAGACATTGAGGATGAAAAATTGGTCAGCGGATTTTTGATATCTCGAACGGTTTGGCCATGGTGAGGAAACGAAATGATGGCACGAAAAGAGAAACAGGAAGTGTGTTATAACTTCTGCATACATTAATTGATCTCGATGAAACTTCAGCAGTGTGTTTGCTGTACGAGGCCGATCGCATGGATGTGAGTATTGTGAGTCAAAGTTATAGCGCCACCAACTGGCAGAAGGAAGTGTGTCACTTTCAAAATGTCTGACAGATTATTTTTGCTCGCATCTTCACGAAGGTTTGTCGGTTGTATACAATGTTTGCCTGTTTGAACATTCAAGCGATTTTACACTATTCAACTCAACAAATGTGAAAACAACTCAAATACATGTTTGCGAGCAGATTGAGTGACACAGCGATCGAGCAGCGTCGTGTCTAACGCCGCTCGAACGCCTGCTGCTTGCGTCTGAACGGACAATTTCATACAACAAAGTGTAAAAATACATGATATATTGAGGAGTCTGTTATGTCTCAAGTGAACAAACAGTTGAGAAAGAAATCTGGTATAATTATATTAAATTCTGGCATTATTCCAGATGACGTCCTGCTATATTTTCTCTCGAAACAGCGGAAACAACTTAAACAAAATACTGCGTTATTTGTGCCCATACTGATACATTTAATACATCATCACAAACTATGAAAGTCGTACTTTTATTTGTGTACACTTAAAATAACAACAAAACCTTGTGCTTTTGTAAAATAAAGAAAATAAACCGGCTGCGCTGTCTCTGTCTTCACGATAATCTTTCTGAAACACGCCACAAAATTCAAGTGAACAAAATCAGCCATTCACGCAGTCTGTATTTTATCGTCTCACAATGAATACAGATGCAACAAGCACGGCACAAAACGCAAAAATAATGATACTTCTCAGTTCTCAAAAGATTAAACTGAACTGTGCCTTGAATATCGTAACATGCGATAAAACCCTCTTAAAGAGACAGTAACAATTTAGCCTTCAGCCCTGAACATAGACAAGTCATTGAAAAGTACAAATGGTATTATTTTAAGTTTTTTAATTTCTCTCTTACGCCTGTAAAATGCCACGTTTTTGAATGGCATGTAAAATGTAAAAATAATCACTGATGATTTAAAAATCAAAGCACTGACCATTTAAAGTGTGAGCTTGTACATTTTGAAATTTATAAACAGTCACAGCAATGCAGTGTTATTATGTACCTAGATAGTCTTTCAAATAAAATGAGTTTACCCCAAAAATATATTTCTCTCATCATTTACTCACCCTCAGGCACGTGCACACATAGACATCAAAGGGGCTTGAGCACCTGCCCTTTTTCTTCCTCGAGAGAAATTAGTGCCCTTTTTTCTGGGGTGTTTATTTTTATTTTTTAATAAATAAATTAATATATATATTCCTGTTTAGCACAGCTTCCTGTCAAACAAATATATTTATTAAATAAAAACATCAGGTCGGTAGATGAGATTTTGTCGATGCCCGCCCTCCCTCAGCGTCGTGTACAGTGCCTCGACTATACAGCTAATTAGCCAAAAGCAAATATAGTTAACTTGTGTCTTGCTAACATTCATGACTCATGAGCTACTAGCTAATGTAATAGGTTAGCTAAAGTCTAGCTAAGGCAATATATCATGGCCATACAGGCCAATATACTGTACTTATTGGAGACATTACAGGTGAATACAGTCACATTTGTGTGATGTACTTAACATAATGATAAATAATCTTAAGATATTATATCGTATGCTATGTATTGTGAATACACCCATGTTAAACATAGAAATGTACTTCCATTGCATATCATAGGAACACATAAGCGTAAATTATAATTACATTGATAAACCTGTACAAAGACCTCCAGATAAATACTGGCCTTCTGGATTAACACATTTAAGTGCTGCAAAAGATATTGACCTATGACATCCTATGACATCAAAAATTATTCTACATTTGAATTATCTCATAGATGTGACTATTGTGGTTCACGGTCATAGGCCCTGTTCTAAATGGCACACTTCATATGAATTTTCAGTCTTGTGTACTTATTTCATGTGTCCATTAACTCCATGAGACCGAAGGGTGTCTCATTTTTCATTTTAGGTATCGGAAGGGTGCTCACGCATACTTTGTGGTCGATATGTGCCCTTGATGCGCACTTTTGCAGAGCACACACTGATGCGAGCTCTACAGCACACATCTTCTCGACAGTCAAAGCGAGGTTACGTTATTGCCCATCGTGCACAGCAACCCTAAAGGCACGGGGGTGGCGGTGCCACCGGCTTGGGCCCGCCATCGCTGCTCGCAGCTATATTTATTATTTTTTTTACGACTATTGGGGCACTTTTGGGGCTCTTAACATGCTCAAAAACTCTTGAAACTTTGCACACTGGTCAGAACCCGCGGCCATTAGGGCCGGGCTGAAGCTGGTACCCGGGCGTGGCAGGGGGGCTCGACAGCGCCCCCTGGAACAGGGTCCGAAAACTTGGTCTATAACTCAAACACGCTTGCATGTAATAATATGAAACTGGGTACACATATAGATCTCATCGTTTCATATATCCTTCATACTTTTACTTTTTACCTCAGGCCAACTGGAAATCGTCTATTTAGGGTTCTTTGGAAAACACATGCAATGGAATGTGAAATACTCCTCCTAGAGAATTCCACCAATCGCCACGAAACTCGGTCAGCATGAAGTCAAGACATTGAGGATGAAATATTGACAGCGGATTTTTGATATGTTGAACGGTTTGGCCGTGGCGAGGAAACGAAATGATGGCGCAAAAAGAGAAACAGGAAGTGTGTTATAACTTCTGCATACATTAATTTATCTCGATGAAACTTCAGCAGTTTGTTCGCTGTAAGAGCCCGATCGCATGGATGTGACTATTGTGAGTCAAAGTTATAGCGCCACCAACTGGCAGAAGGAAGTGTGTCACTTTCAAAATGCTTTGAAATCACCCTCTTATTTTTACCCGATTTACTTAAAACTTTTGGTGTGTAATGTAAACACACGGCAGATGTAGACATGTGAAAGGATTATTGATATCTTGGACACTGTTGCAGCGGCAATGCTTCAAACTCAAATATTCTTTTTTGATGCTTTTTAGACTCTTAGCATACTTGAAATTGCATGAAACTCGACAGACACATCACATTTATTAGCCAGTAGACATGTGCAAAGTCACAAAACTCAGTAATTATATTGTTCTCATCGAGCTGGACAACTTTCTAATTTACAGTCATTAGCTCAGACCAACAGAAAGTCAGATATTTTGGTTTGAATGTGGATTTTTTGGAGAATTTTCTCTGCCTCTCCCACTGACCCTACGTCTCTCTGTGTCTGGGGGGAGGGAGCTGATTTTGCTGATGAGTGAAATGCTTTTATTTTTGTTTTTCAAGGTTTTGGGGCCCTTAACGTGCTCAAAAACTCTTGAAACTTTGCACACGGGTCGGAACCCGCGGCCATCAGGGCCGGGCCGAAGATGGTACCCGGGCGTGGCAGGGGGGCTCGACAGCGCACCCTGGAATGGGATTCAAACACTTGTCCGTATATCAAACATGCTTGCATGTAATAATATGAAACTCGGTACACTTGTAGATCACATCGGGCCGAACAACTTTCGTGCTCTAAGTTTTACGCCAGCCCAACAGGAAGTCGGCTATTATGGGTTGTTTGGAAACACATGCTCTGGAATTATATATATTTCTCCTAGAGAATGAATCCAATCGCCACCAAACTCGGTCGGCATGAAGTCAAGACATTGAGGATGCTACATTCCGGACGGATTTTTGATATCTCGAACGGTTTGGCCGTGGCGAGGAAATTGATTTAGGACTAAAAAAGGACACATGAAGTGTGTTATAACTTAGTTAGTTCTATCTACAGTTACAAAACTCGGCGTGTATATTGTTCTCGTCGAGCCGAACAACTTTCTAATTTATAGTCATTAGCTCCGACCAACAGAAAGTCAGATATTGTGGTTTGAATGTGGATTTCTTTCAATTTTTCTCTCTCTGACAGACAGAGTGACCGTTCTGTGTTTTTTCTTTCTGTGTCTCTCTCTCTGACAGACAGCCCTGCCAAATGGCCCTGCCATTTTTTTTGTGTGTGTGTGGGGGGAGGGGAGGAGGAGGGAATTTCTCTGTTGGAACTTTGAAGCTCCAAAAATCACATAAATGCAACATAACAGTAACCCATAACACTCCAGTGGTTTAATCCATACTTTCAGAAGGGATATTATAGGTGTGGGTGTGAAAAAGATAAATAGTATATATTGTATGTAGTATATATAGTATTTTTATATTTTTTACTATAAATTGTCCACTCTGCTCAGGAGGGGTGATATGCTTATGTAAATCACCAAAAAAAAAACTGAAAAAGAACTCTTAAGAGAGAAGAGCGCTTGTGAAAGTGAAAGTAGAGATTTATAGTAAAAAATGACTTAATTATTGATCTGTTTCACACCACTTCTCATTTACTTACATTGAAAGGACCAACAGAGCTGAGATATTTGTAACCCAGATGATCCAGGCTACCAGTAGAAGAGTTGAGAGATGTGTAAAAAGATGGGAAAATTGAGAAAAAGCGAATAAGAGAGAACAACGAGTGCTTTAGAAGAGAAAGTGTTTCATCCAATTATGGATCGTGCTGCATTGACTGACACTCCAATGAGCCAATGGTAGCAGCGCACTGAGACTGCGCGGGCCACACTGCTGCTGTCAAAAAAACATTGGGAGAGAGCGAGCGAGTCAGACAAAGCAGATACTCCTCATTAAAAAGTAGATATTGAGGAAAAGAAACTTGAATGCAATCAAAGGATTACATTTGAGTGAAAGTGATAACTTTGAAGAGCTGACGCCGAAGTCGAGAATAAAAACCGATGTAGATACACGGAGCGCCAAAAAGCACCGCAAATTATCTTCTTGCAAAATAAGATGTGAAATTCTTGCCTTGGTGAGTTGTTTTTTTTGTTTATTGACTTGACATCTTACAAGAAACTGTTGCAGACGCAGCGGCAAATCAAGTTCATATAGGCCTCTTGTGCATAGTGTGTGAGCTAGTGTTAATTTGCACGTTGGGCTAAAGCTAATCACATGTGAAGATGCAAACGAGTCGATGAAAAGTGACAATGTTGTGTGTAAGTGTCAAGATATTGAGTTAATACGTTGTTTGAAGTGTATACATGATATTTGTTGATGAAAGTGTTTGAATGGAAGATTAATTATTGTTCTGCCTTGTGTTTTTGCAAGGCTGTTTTTTTTTTGTTGTATGTTTGTTTCTTCCGAGAAATTGTGATCAACATCCTGGATACGTGCAACGCATATGAGCGTATGTAAAAGGCGAGCCATCCACGGAGACCATTTGATTGAACTTTGATCTTGAACTCATCGAAACTGGTATGAGAAACCTTTTCGTTTTCGGACAAATTGGACCGAGACTTTGTTTTTGCATATTTTTCCTCGAGCTTTGAACGGAGAGACATCGATTCTGAACTGAACGATTCTAAAGAGTCAAAAACTCTTTTGATCCGAGTCATTTGACTCTGAACGGACACTAACTGAATCAATTCAGTGGATTTTGAACATTTGATTCATTTGGCTGAAAAGACTGTTACATTTTAAATTGAAAGAGTGATTTGAGTTATTAAGTTGCAATATGTTGTTTTAAGAACATTGTTTATTGTTTCTAAAAATGTTATTGGGTCATAACCAAACTGAGTCTGAGTTTTCCAAGTTTCATTTTATTATTTCATTTTCATACAAAGTATATGACAACTGTTGTCAATTGAGTTGATTTGTTTGAGTTGATGAGTCCAACTTCCTGGAATTTCAAAAAGAGATTTGATTGTAAGCATTATCATACATTGTATGTTGTCAAATTACAGTATTGAGATTTACATGCTCCAGACAAATTGCAATTAAGTATTTCTTCAACGAATACAAGATTCCAACCAGTAAAAAAAGCTCTTGGTTTTCACCTACCTGCTGTGTTGTTTCCCTCTCCAGTAGCCGCTCCTTATCTTCTGATCAGTTGGCCCATATCGAATTATATTGAACCTTATACAAGTGTGACACACAAGACCTGGCACGTGTGCCTCGTTACATATTCTTGCATACTTTGTGGTCGATATGTGCCCTCGATGCGCACTTTTGCAGAGCCCACACTGATGCGAGCTCTACAGCACACATCTTCTCGACAGTCAAAGCGAGGTTATGTTATTGCCCATCGTGCACAGCAACCCTAAAGGCACGGGGGTGGCGGTGCCACCGGCTTGGGCCCGCCATCGCTGCTTGCAGCTATATTTATTATTATTTTTTTTATGACTATTGGGGCACTTTTGGGGCTCTTAACATGCTCAAAAACTCTTGAAACTTTGCACACTGGTCAGAACCCGCGGCCATTAGGGCCGGGCTGAAGCTGGTACCGGGGCGTGGCACGGGGGCTTGACGGCGCCTCCTGGAACGGGGTCCGAAAACTTGGTCCATAAATCAAACACGCTTGCATGTAATACTATGAAACTTGGTACACATATAGATCTCATCGTTTCATATATCCTTCATACTTTTACTTTTTACCTCAGGCCAACTGGAAATCGTCTATTTAGGGTTCTTTGGAAAACACATGCAATGGAATGTGAAATACTCCTCCTAGAGAATTCCACCAATCGCCACGAAACTCGGTCAGCATGAAGTCAAGACATTGAGGATGAAATATTGACAGCGGATTTTTGATATGTTGAACGGTTTGGCCGTGGCGAGGAAACGAAATGATGGCGCGAAAAGAGAAACAGGAAGTGTGTTATAACTTCTGCATACATTAATTGATCTCCATGAAACCGCAGCAGCGTGATCGCTGGAAGAAGCCGATCGCATGGATGTGACTATTGTCAGTCAAAGTTATAGCGCCACCAACTGGCAGAAGGAAGTGTGTCACTTTCAAAATGCTTTGAAATCACCCACTTATTTTTACCCGATTTACTTAAAACTTTAGGTGTATAATGTAAACACACGGCAGATGTAGACATGTGAAAGGATTATTGATATCTTCGATACTGTCGCCAGCCAACGCTTCAAACTCGAATATTCTTTTTTGATGCTTTTGAGACTCTTAGCATACTTGAAATTGCATGAAACTCGACAGACACATCAAATTTATTAGCCAGTACACATGTGCAAAGTTTCAGAAACGGGCGTGGTGCAGGGGCTCAGTAGCGCCACCTTTTGACAAAAGTGGGGGGGTTGCTTTACACTTTGACCCACAGTCACAAAACTCAGTAATTATATTGTTCTCATCGAGCCGGACAACTTTCTAATTTACAGTCATTAGCTCAGACCAACAGAAAGTCAGATATTTTGGTTTGAATGTGGATGTTTTGGAGAATTTTCTCTCCTCTCTCACTGACCCTACGTCTCTCTGTGTCTGTGGGGAGGGTGCTGATTTTGCTGAGGAGTGAAAATGCTTTTATTTTTTGTTTTTCAAGGTTTTGGGGCCCTTAACGTGCTCGAAAACTCTTGAAACTTTGCACACGGGTCGGAACCCGCGGCCATCAGGGTCGGACCGAAGATGGTACCTGGCGTGGCAGGGGGCTCGACAGCGCCCCTGGAATGGGATTCGAACACTTGTCCATATATCAAACATGCTTGCATGTAATGATATGAAACTCGGTACACTTGTAGATCTCGTCGGGCCGAACAACTTTCGTGCTCTAAGTTTTACGCCAGCCCAACAGGAAGTCGGCTATTATGGGTTGTTTGGAAACACATGCTCTGGAATTATATATATTCCGCCTAGAGAATGAATCCAATCGCCACCAAACTCGGTCGGTATGAAGTCAAGACATTGAGGATGCTACATTCGGACGGATTTTTGATATCTCGAACGGTTTGGCCGTGGCGAGGAAATTGATTTATGACTAAAAAGGACACATGAAGTGTGTTATAACTTAGTTAGTTCTATCTACAGTTACAAAACTCAGCGTGTATATTGTTCTCGTCGAGCCGAACAACTTTCTAATTTATAGTCATTAGCTCCGACCAACAGAAAGTCAGATATTGTGGTTTGAATGTGGATTTCTTAAAATTTTTCTCTCTCTGAGTGACCCCTCCCTTTCTGTGTTTTTTCTCTCTGTGTCTCTCTCTCTGACAGACAGAATGGGCCTGCCAAAATTTTTTTTTTGTGTGTGTTTGTGTGTGTGGGGAGGGAGGGGGGTTCTCTGTTGGGTGAGATTTGCTTTTTGATTGTTTGATTGTTTTTCAAGGTTTCTGGGACTTTTGGGGCCCTTAACGTGCTCGAAAACTCTTGAAGCTTTGCACACAGGTCAGAACCCGCGGCCATCAGGGCCGGGCTGAAGCTGGTACCGGGCGTGGCAGGGGGGCTCGACAGCGACACCTGGAATGGGATTCAAACACTTGTCCATATATCAAACATGCTTGCATGTAATAATATGAAACTCGTCTAGATCTCGTCGGGCCGAACAACTTTCTAATTTACAGTCATTAGCTCAGACCAACAGAAAGTCAGATATTTTGGTTTGAATGTGGAACACATTTCAAATTAACTTTGAAGCTCCAAAAAGCACATCAAAAGTAACATAAAAGAAGGGAGTGTGTTATAACTTCTGCATACATTAACTGATCTCGATGAAACTTCAGCAGTGTGTTCAGGGAAGAGGCCGGTCGCATGGATGTGACTACTGTGAGTCAAAGTTATAGCGCCACCAACTGGCAGAAGGAAGTGTGTCACTTTCAAAATGCTTTGAAATCATCCTCTTATGTCTCAAGTGAACAAACAGACCAACAGAAAGTCAGATATTTTGGTTTGAATGTGGAACACATTGCAAATGAACTTTGAAGCTCCAAAAAGCACACAAAGGAAGCATAAAAGCAAGGAAGTGTGTTATAACTTTTGCATACATTAACTGATCTCGATGAAACTTCAGCAGTGTGTTTGCGGAAGAGGCCGGTCGCATGGATGTGACTACTGTGAGTCAAAGTTATAGCGCCACCAACTGGCAGAACGAAGTGTGTCACTTTCAAAATGCTTTGAAATCACCCCTTATGTCTCAATTGAACAAACAGTTGATAAAGAAATCGGGTATCAATATATTGAATTATGAATTATTGCAGTGATCAACTGTGATGTCCGGTTAAGATGAAAATAAACTATCGCTCTGTCTAAGCGATTATCTTTCTGAAACACGTCACAAAAACTTACAGAAACGGATAACACAAACATGATGTTGGAAATATACACTTATCAGAATAGTTATATTAAACTTGTCTGTTTCTGTTAAAGCCATTTCAGTTATAAAGCTGTCTCATATGTAATTTCTCCTTTAATTCTATAATATAACCACTAGGTGGAGTTCTAAGCATATTTTCTGTATTCTCGTTGTTTTAACGTATGAAGAAGACTTGTGTACATGCTGTTGAGAACGCAGTAAAGTGTGACGCATATTTCGTTCTGTGAGATTTATGAGTACTCCGAGTCTTTATTAAAACCAACACATGAAACATATGTCTAAAGGAAGTAGGGATGGGCTGATCGATCCGAACGTATCAAAACTTCCGAGTGTTCTGGCTCTCTATGCCCTCTGGTATTGCATTAGTTTGCCGCTGTATTTATTTATCCTACCCTCTAGGGGTCATTATCTTCTTTAGCGGGTTTGGGTTTTTCTTCTATGTTTTTTCGCGTGCTCAAGTTCAACGCTGTTAGTGATGAGCCGGAAGCAACAGGCAGAAAAGTTTGTCTCACGAGGTGTTAGGAAAATGTTCCTGAGGCGTTTACATTTCTACTCTCCTCTCAAACCCCGTGATATCTTCGAGAAGCGTTGATATGACATAATCTGTAAGTAGCCTAATTTATTGCCCATATTGTTTTTCTAAATAATCTGTTATTTGAGAGGTTATGTTAACTCTTCCTAGCTGAACGTTACTAGCTTCGCGTTTAGTATGCGATCGCGCAATATACTATAAGTCGATGCTATATATAACTCTGTTGTTTTTTTGTCATCCCGGTCAGTCAGATTGTACTTATAGGTTGTTAAGATTGAACGAATAGTCTCGGTGTTTCGGTATAGCTTTGATGAATGACTGGCTGAGTTCAGCGTTCGACTAAATGTAATTAAAAGAGAAAATCCTGTTATGCTTTTACAAAATAATGTAGAAAGAACAAATTTATAGCTTTATTATTCAGTAGCGGGAATGTATGTCGGTATCTCAGACACGTTGATTAATATTCTGAACTGATTGTGAATTTGTGTACAATTATCTGCAGTATATTCAGCAGCCTGCATTATAGCTTCTTGATGCAAGCTGTATTGTTTTATCACTGTAATCTGGTGATTCTTATGTTTTGTAGTCTAATTATTTCCAATATGTAAAGGCACAACAATGTGTTTTGATTTGTTAAATGTATCGTTAATAGTATTTTTTGTATGTTCACAGTTTTACAGTAAAAAGGCAAGAAGGAAAGATAGTGAGAAGAATACCGAGTCTTGTCATTCCTGGAACCTCCTATCCTTGTTGTATTGTTTAGCTCGCTGCATAGGCTGAGTAGCTACACACTCAGTTGAGGGCAGAAGAGTAAAAAGATTATCCATCTAGCAAGCATTCGAGATGTCTCAGTCAGGAACTACACCACCTATGTCCCAGATGGTAGCCCGGTCGGAGTGCCACTCACGTTCTTCACGCCGTTCGTCCACCGGCCAAGCTGCAGCACGAGCCCGAGCAGACGCAGAAGCTGCCCGCACCAGAGCACAGTACGCCAAACGCCAGATCGATATGGAGGTTGAGAAGGCGCGCATCGAGGCAACGCTAAACGCTCTGAAGAAGGAGGGTGAGGCTGAAGCAGCGCTTGCTGCAGCTCATGTCCTGGAAGCGGCGGCTGACGAGGAGCACCACGCCATCGACCTCACTGATCAGAGCATCTCCCCTAAAACGCCTCCTTCCATCAGACGTGCTCGAGACTATGTAAACGCTCACTTCACCAACTTCAGTTCGGAGGTCAAAGAAGAAAGGCCTGACACAGGACAACTGGTCAGTCATGACGACTCTCGCCATTTACAACAGAGCCAAACACCAGTCGCTTCCTCTCCAGATGAACATCTCACTGATTTTGTAGGCAGAGAGCAGCTGATATCCCTCCTACACACATAAAAATGGACATTACATCCCAGCCTAGACCTTCAATGACTTCACAGACTGAACTGTCGGATCTAGCAGCCTACCTAGCACGCCGTGATCTGCTCACAGCCGGATTCAAGGTTTTCGACAACCGTCCTGAGTCCTACTTGTCCTGGAAGTCCATCTTCGGCAACGCCATAGTAGGCCTCAACCTCAAGCCCAGCGAAGAACTTGACCTTCTAACCAAGTGGCTCAGTGGGGAGTCACTTCAACACGCTCTGAGGATCAGGGCGGTCCATATGAACAACCCACAAGCAGGCCTCCAACGTTTGTGGCAGCGTCTAGATAAGAGTTATGGCTCCCCAGAGGTAGTGGAAGCGTCACTCTTCCAACGCTTACAGACTTTTCCAAAGATATCCAATAAAGACGCTCATCTGCTGCAGGAGCTTGCAGATCTTCTGCTAGAGTTAGAGTATGCTCAAAGTGAAAATTATCTGCCAGGCCTTAGCTTTCTTGACACCCCAAGGGGATAAACCCGATTGTTGAAAAGCTCCCTTATGGACTCCAGGAGTCATGGGTGAAACAAGGGACAAAATACAAAAAAGACAATGGTGCCAGTATACCCACCTTTCTCATATTTTGTTCAGTTTGTAAATGACTATGCCGAAATGAAAACAGACCCTAGCTTTATGTTACAAAGTTCAAATATAGTAGCTCCAAAGGTTGACAAGACACTGGTAAAACCAACCAGATACAGAGTTCCTGTTGCAGTGAACAAAACAGATATCAGTCAAACAAACGGCACAGCTCAAACATTCATTTTCAATCCGGACAAGCAATGTCCTATTCACCACAAGCCCCATTCACTCGCTAAATGCAGGGGATTTAGGTCAAAAACACTAGATGAAAGGAAAGGTATTCTCAAAGAACACGCTATTTGTTATAAGTGTTGTTCTTCCACAAGTCACAGAGCTAAAGACTGTAAAGCCATCATCCAATGCTCAGAATGTAATAGTGATGTGCACGTCTCCGCCATGCATGCTGGTCCACCTCCGTGGACACCTAAAGACTCTAACCCTCGGTCTCAGAGCCACGGCGAGGAGTCCGATTCCCAGAGCCCTGTAACTACAACCAGTTGCACAGAGGTGTGCGGCCAAGGCCTCAAAGGTAAATCCTGCGCTAAGATTTGCTTAGTCAACGTGTATCCCGCACATCCCCTGAAGAGAAAAGGAGGATGTACGCCATGTTAGATGATCAAAGCAACTCATCCTTAGCCAGGTCTGCCTTCTTTGACATGTTTAAGGTAAAAGGTACCATACTCCCATACACCATGAAAACATGCGCTGGTTTATCAGAGACTGGAGGGCGCAGAGCCAGTGACTTTGTTATCGAGAATGTAAATGGCAAAGTGTCCATGCTGCTGCCCATACTAACAGAATGTGATCAGATTCCAGATAATAGGGACGAGATTCCCACCTCTGAGGCTGTGTCGGCTCACCCTCATCTACAGGCAATTGCTTCGCAGATTCCTCCCCTGGACCCATCAGCAGAAATCCTTCTCCTCTTGGGCAGGGACATCATCCAAGCTCACAAGGTCCGCAGTCAGGTGAATGGTCCAAACAGTGCACCTTATGCTCAACGCCTTGATCTGGAATGGGTAGTTATAGGCGATGTCTGCCTCTCAGGGGTCCACAAACCCACAGTGAACTCTTTTAAGACGAACATTCTTAACAATGGCCGCCCTACCTTCCTCAGCCCCTGCGAAAACAAAATCTGTATCAAAGACAAATACACAGAAAGCTGTCATACCCTCAATAAGACACAAATTGAATTGGGCAGACACATTTTCCAGCAAACAGCAGATGATGACAAAGTGGCACTTTCAGCAGAAGATGCTTTGTTCTTGGAAATTATGCACAAAGAATTTGCAAAAGATGATGCAAATAATTGGGTAGCTCCTCTCCCATTTCAGCACCCCCAGACAGCGTTTGCCCAACAACAGGGGCCAGGCCCTCAGTCGTTTAATGTCAGCTCCATAAAACGCTGAAAAGGAAACCTGAAATGAGGGAGCATTACGTTGAGTTTTTGGATAAAATCTTCAGTAAGGGCCACGCCTGAACCAGCTCATGCTCTTTCTCCAGACCAAGAATGCTGGTACCTCCCTAGTTTTGGAGTTTACCACCATCAAAAGCCAGGGAAAATTAGGGTAGTCTTTGACTCGAGTGCTCAATACGACAATGTTTCTCTCAATGACGTGCTACTAAAAGGGCCAGATCTCAATAACACTCTTGTGGGAGTTCTGATGCGTTTCAGATTTGACCCATACGCAGTCATGGCAGGCGTGGAGCAAATGTTTCACAACTTTCTAGTCAGAGAGGACCACCGTAACTACCTTCGCTTCTTGTGGTTCAAAACCACGATCTGGATGGAGAAGTGCAGGAATTCAGGATGAGAGTGCACGTATTTGGGAACTGCCCCTCCCCATCAGTGGCCATCTATGGACTGAAACGGTCAGCGATGGAGGGGGAAAGGGAATACGGCAGTGATGCAAGAGAGTTCATTGAACGTCACTTTTATGTAGATGATGGACTAAAATCATTCTCTTCCACAGATGAGGCCATTGACATTCTCTGTAGAGCCCAGAAAATGCTGGCTCAGTGTAACATACGCCTGCACAAAATCTCATCTAACTGTCCTATCATCACAAGTGCCTTTCCAAGTGAGGACCTTGCAACGGACATGCAGGGCCTTGACCTCGGGCAGACTACCCCTCCCATCCAGTGCAGCTTAGGCTTGGGCTGGGACCTGTCCACAGACCTGTTCAAGTTTCAGGTAACAGTCAATGAAAAACCCTTCACTAAACGGGAGTGCTGTCAGTTATTAATAGTGTGTTCGACCCACTTGGCTTTGCCGTCCCAGTCATTGTAGAAGGCAGGGCCATACTGAGAGACATTTCCACTGACATTTGTGAATGGGACACCGAACTGCCTAAAGAAAAATTACAACAGTGGCAACAATGGAAGGACTCCCTCAAATATCTACGACAACTTGAAATCCCCAGAATGTACACCTCAATACCACTATCTGCAGCTCTAACTAAGGAGATCCATGTCTTTTGTGATGCCTCCACTAAGGCAGTGGGCTGTTGCTTACCTCAAACTCACAGATAGAGATGGACACAGTGAAGTGGGTTTCCTTCTCGGCAAAGTACGGCTTTCCCCAAAACCAGACATCACTATACCCAGACTTGAACTTTGCGCAGCAGTCCTGGCTGTTGAGGCGGCCGAGTTAGTCCTGGAGGAGCTAGGTGTCGCAGTCGAACAAATTAGCTTCTACACAGACTCCAAAGTAGTGCTCGGTTACATCTTTAACAAAAGAGACGCTTTCATGTTTATGTGCACAACAGAGTAGAACGCATCAGGCGCTTCACACAAACCCATCAGTGGCATTACGTGCCCACTCATTTAAATCCCGCTGATCATGCCACCACGAGCACTGCCTGCTGAGCAGCTTTCTAACTCCACATGGATCAGTGGACCCGTTTTCCTTTCCAATTCAGGAAAAAGTCAAGTACAGGCAGAGTTGTTTGATCTTGTAGACCCAGAGACTGACAATGAACTGAGACCTGAGGTCATTACTTGTGCCACCACTATCTCAAAGGATGGACTCAGTAGCGTCAGATTTGAAAGGTTTTCGAGTTGGAATGTACTACTCAGAGCTATATCCAAACTCCAACACATTGCCCAGTCATTTAAGCTGAACCCAAAGAGCTCAAGTCACGGCTGGCACAGCTGTAACGAACACTCATCCGAAAAACAACTCAACCGAGCCAAGAACATGATCATTCACACTGTTCAAAAGGAGGTTTACTCTGAAGAAATGAGACAAGTTGAAAAAGGGGTACCCCTTAAGAACTCAAGCCCACTCAGCAAACTGAGCCCGTTTGTCGACTCGAATGGAATCCTCAGAGTAGGTGGGAGGCTGAAGCGTGCACAGTTGACATCGGATGAAACAAATCCCATCCTCATCCCTGGAAAGCACCACCTTGCTCAGCTCATTATAAAACACTTCCATGATAAAGTATGCCATCAGGGACGGCATTTTACGGAAGGGGCAGTTAGGACTGCAGGTTTTTGGATTGTGGGAGGTAAAAGAGCAATAAGCAGAGTGATATTCAGCTGCGTCACATGCCGCAAACTAAGGGGAGACAACAGGAACAGATCATGGCTGAGCTACCAGAGGACAGGCTGTCCACGGACCCTCCTTTCACACATGTAGGCCTTGATGTGTTCGGCCCCTGGCCTGTCATGATCAGAAAAACACGTGGTGGGCAATCGGATGCTAAACGATGGGCAGTCATATTTACGTGTATGAGCACACGTGCCATCCACATTGAAACTATAGAATCGATGGACACGTCATCGTTCATAAATGCCCTGCGTCGTTTCTTTGCCATCAGGGGAGCAGTCAAACTTCTTAGATCCGATTGTGGCACAAATTTTGTGGGTGCCTGCAAGGAACTGCAAATAGACAAACAGGGCTGTCACAACAGCAAACTTCACAACTTCCTCAAAGACTCCGGCTGCAAATGGCATTTCAACCCCCACACGCATCTCATATGGGTGGCTCCTGGGAGCGCATGATTGGGGTCACACGTAAAATCCTCGATGCAATGCTCCTGGAACACCGACATGTAAGACTCACTCATGAGATATTAGTGACATTAATGGCTGAAATCACTGCGATAGTAAATGCTCGTCCGCTCACAGCAGTTTCTACAGATCCAGAAAACCCAGCCATTCTTACCCCTGCCATGCTACTCACACAAAAGGTTGCGACTCCACCTATCCCACCAGGTCAGTTTGAAAGCAGGGATCTTTACAGAGCGCAATGGAGGCGCGTGCAATACCTTGCCGATGTTTTCTGGAGCCGATGGCAAAGGGAATACCTCTCAGGACTTCAGAACCGCCACAAATGGAAAACAGTAAAACCAAATCTACAAACAGGAGATGTTGTTCTGCTAAAGGAGGCACTTGAACATAGGAATAACTGGCCACTTGGACTCATCACCAAAATCTTCCCAAGCGGGGATGGACTTGTTAGGAAAGTAGAGGTGAAGATTTTCCGCAAGGGTGAACTCAGAGCATACATAAGACCTATAAGTGAGGTTGTGTTGTTGGTGTCCAAGGACAATGCTTAAAAAAAAGAAGAAATCAGGCATTTTGGTTTATTGTATTTTATCTATATTCACATGCTGGTTATGGATGACATCTTTCTGATGTCAGGCGGGAGTGTTCTGGCTCTCTATGCCCTCTGGTATTGCATTAGTTTGCAGCTGTATTTATTTATCCTACCCTCTAGGGGTCATTATCTTCTTTAGCGGGTTTGGGTTTTTCTTCTATGTTTTTCACGTGCTCAAGTTCAACGCGTTAGTGATGAGCGGAAGCAACAGGCAGAAAAGTTTGTCTCACGAGGTGTTAGGAAAATGTTCCTGAGGCGTTTACATTTCTACTCTCCTCTCAAACCCCCGTATATCTTCGAGAAGCGTTGATATGACATAATCTGTAAGTAGCCTAATTTATTGCCCATATTGTTTTTCTAAATAATCTGTTATTTGAGAGGTTATGTTAACTCTTCCTAGCGAACGTTACTAGCTTCGCGTTTAGTATGCGATCGCGCAATATACTATAAGTCGATGCTATATATAACTCTGTTGTTTTTTTTGTCATCCCGGTCGTCAGATTGTACTTATAGGTTGTTAAGATTGAACGAATAGTCTCGGTGTTTCCGGTATAGCTTTGATGAATGACTGGCTGAGTTCGCGTTCGACTAAATGTAATTAAAAGAGAAAATCCTGTTATGCTTTTACAAAATAATGTAGAAAGAACAAATTTATAGCTTTATTATTCAGTAGCGGGAATGTATGTCGGTATCTCAGACACGTTGATTAATATTCTGAACTGATTGTGAATTTGTGTACAATTATCTGCAGTATATTCAGCAGCCTGCATTATAGCTTCTTGATGCAAGCTGTATTGTTTTATCACTGTAATCTGGTGATTCTTATGTTTTGTAGTCTAATTATTTCCAATATGTAAAGGCACAACAATGTGTTTTGATTTGTTAAATGTATCGTTAATAGTATTTTTTTGTATGTTCACAGTTTTACAGTAAAAAGGCAAGAAGGAAAGATAGTGAGAAGAATACCGAGTCTTGTCATTCCTGGAACCTCCTATCCTTGTTGTATTGTTTAGCTCGCTGCATAGGCTGAGTAGCTACACACTCAGTTGAGGGCAGAAGACCGAGAATGATGTTGATTTAGGGTTGTGTCTGACAACACGTGATCCGCGAGGCGAGATTATTTTTGCTCGCATCTTCACGAAGGTTTGTCGGTTGTATACAATGTTTGCCTGTTTGAACATTCAAGCGATTTTACACTATTCAACTCAACAAATGTGAAAACAACTCAAATACATGTTTGCGAGCAGACTGTGTGACACAGCGAGCCGCCGAACGCCGATGAGAGTTCGCTTTCGCTCCTGCTTGCGTCTGAACGGACAATTTCATACAAAATAAATGTCAAAATATGCTACATGATATATTGGGGAGTCTGTTATATCTCAAGTGAACAAACAGACCAACAGAAAGTCAGATATTTTGGTTTGAATGTGGATTTCTTGGAATTTTTCTCTCTCTCTCCCTCTCTGAGTGCCGCCTGCTGTGTGTGTGCGTGCGGGGAATTTACTGAATAAATACAGTCTATATGTAAAATCCCATTCACTTACATTGGCTGAGCAACTGCTACTGGAGTAACTTTGTCTACCACATGCAGCTCTCCTGTTTAATCTCTCTAATGGAGCATTTCGGTCTCCTAGTAGGTGGAGCTCCTCCAAGAGGTCCTCGCTGCAGCCTGTAGCACGATGACGTAGCTGGATGGTCCAATACGTACTGGACGCTGTTACGCTTTGTTAAATTAAAACTGTTTCTATATGTGAGTCCTTCAATATATTTACATGATGTTTAGCCTTCCCCTTGGCTGTTTTGTTTTTCTCTTTATATATGTATTATTGTAGTTTTGACTGTACATTGACTTTGTTTGTTTGAATCTTAATAAAAGTTTAAAAAAAACGCTGTTACGCTTTGTTGTGGGGACTTATTTAAAGACTTCACGCCAGGCTATGTTGGAGATGGAAGGAAAGGAATCCTTCGTGACTTTTACTCGACCAAAGACTTTGAAGGTTACTGCTCAGCAGACTGCTTCATCAGTGACGGCAATCACTATAGCCCAAAGGACAACTATTTATAAATATAAATGGTCACTTTAGTGACAAGCGCTTGATCTGATCTGCTGTGATCAGTTTGTATATTAAACTTAAAATCAGTTGTTGTTTTTTTTTTTTTTTTTAATGTACGTACATGTCCTGCAGACACTGAAATAAAAAATATACTTCTGGTTTAAAGTTAGGTTTAAAATTATGTGATTTAAAATGTAAAATTAACTATCCAGTACGTATTGGACCATCCAGCTACGCCATCGTGCTACAGGCTGCAGCGAGGGTGTCTCAGCTCCAGACTTAGACTACAGAAGACATCTTATTTGCGTCTGCACGAAGGTAAGTCAATTGTGTTTTAATGCTTTCCAGTTTGAACATTCAAGCGATTTTACACTATTCAACTCAACAAAGGCAAAACAACTCAAATAAATGTTTGCGAACGTTCACGACGTCGATGAGAGTTCGCTTTCCTTCTTGCGTTTGAACGGACAATTTCATACACCAAAATGCATGATATATTATGTCTCAAGTGAACAAACAGTTGATAAAGAAATCGGGTATCAATATATTGAATTAGGAAGTATTGCAGTGATCAACACGGATTCCGCTGTGATGTCCTGTTAAGATGAAAATAAACTATCGCTCTGTCTAAGCGATTATCTTTCTGAAACACGCCACAAAAACTTACAGAAACGTATAACACAAACATGAAACATATGTCTAAAGAAAGTAGGGATGGGCTGATCGATCCGAACGTATCAAAACTTCCGAGAATGATGTTGTTTTAGGGTTGTCTCTGACAACACGCCGAGGCGAGATCATTTTTGCTCGCGATCTTCACGAAGGTTTGTCGGTTGTATACAATGTTTGCCTGTTTGAACATTCAATCGATTTTACACTATTCAACTCAACAAATGTCAAAACAACTCAAATACATGTTTGCGAGCAGATTGTGTGACACAGCGAGCCGCGTCGCGTCTAACTCACGCACTCTGATGAGAGTTCGCTTTCGCTCCTGCTTGCGTCTGAACGGACAATTTCATACAAAAAAAATGTCAAAATAGGCTACATGATATATTGGGGAGTCTTATGTCTCAAGTAAACAAACAGACCAACAGAAAGTCAGATATTTTGGTTTGAATGTGGAACACATTGCAAACGAACTTTGAAGCTCCAAAAAGCACATAAAGGGAGCATAAAAGCAAGGAAGTGTGTTATTATCTGCGTACATTAACTGATCTCAATGAAACTTCAGCGGTGTGTTCGCGGGAAGAGGCCGGTCGCATGGACGTGACTATTGTGAGTCAAAGTTATAGCGCCACCAACTGGCAGAAGGAAGTGTGTCACTTTCAAAATGCTTTGAAATCATCCTCTTATGTCTCAAGTGAACAAACGAACCAACATAAAGTCAGATATTTTGGTTTGAATGTGGATCACGTTGCAAATGAACTTTGAAGCTCCAAAAAGCACATAAAGGGAGCATAAAAGCAAGGAAGTGTGTTATTATCTGCGTACATTAACTGATCTCAATGAAACTTCAGCGGTGCGTAAATTATAATTACATTCATAAACCTGTATAAAGACCTCCGGATAAATACTGGCCTTCTGGATTAACACGTTTAAGTGCTGCAAAAGATATTGACCTATGACATAAAAAATTATTCTACATTTGAATTACCTCATAGATGTGACTATTGTGGTTCACGGTCATAGACCCTGTCCCAAATGGCACACTTCATATGAATTTTCAGTCTTGTGTACTTATTTCGTGTGTTCATTAAATCCATGAGGCCGTAGGGTGTCTCATTTTTCATTTTAGGTATCAGAACGGTGCTCGCGCATACTTTGTGGTTGATGTGTGCCCTCGATGTGCACTTTTGCAGAGCCCGCGCTGATGCGAGCTCTACAGCGCGCGTCTTCTCGACGGTCAAAGCGAGGTTACGTTATTGCCCATCGTGCACAGCGACCCTAAAGGCACGGGGGTGGCGGTGCCACCGGCTTGGGCCCGCCATCGCTGCTTGCAGCTATATTTAGGGCCCAAGCCTTGAAAAGGCAAGGCCCTATTGTTTTCGTTAGGATTATTAGGGCCCAAGCACAAAGTGCGTAGGACCCTATTGTTTTCAAGTTAGGATTATTATTATTATTATTATTATTATTATTATTATTATTATTAGGGCCCAAGCACAAAGTGCGTAGGACCCTATTGTTTTCGTTAGGATTATTATTATTATTATTAGGGCCCAAGCACAAAGTGCGTAGGACCCTATTGTTTTCAAGTTAGGATTATTATTATTATTATTATTATTATTATTTTTTTTTTACGACTTACGGGGCACTTTTGGGGCTCTTAACATGCTCAAAAACTCTTGAAACTTTGCACACGGGTCAGAACCTGCGGTCATTAGGGCCGGGCTGAAGCTGGTACCCGGGCGTGGCAGGGGTTCGACATCGCCCCTGGAACAGGGTCCGAAAACTTGGTCTATAACTCAAACACGCTTGCATGT